>NW_020451293.1:980283-1003619 GCF_003343035.1 Apteryx rowi
CATATATCTGAAGCCTGGGGGCAGTGCTTATTTATTTCAAGAGTTTAACCTAGTTTTCTGAGGGAAATCAGTCTCATCAAACAATATACAATACTACCGGTCAATTTAGACCTCAGAGATAGTAGATATCTCAAAAATAATTCAGTTCTTTACAAACTTTATGAAAATCAGCAGTGGGCTGAAGGAAAAAGTTCCATATTAGCACCCCATGGAAGCAATGACTCATAGGACTTAGCCTGAGGCCATTCTGCACAGTTAGTCAGCAYGCACATATGGACTAACACACAGCGCTCTGCATCAGCCTGAGAACATGTTCCCTCTTACCCAGAGAAAGATGTCCAAAGGAATACGGAAAGCAAGCATYRAAACTGGCTTTTAAAAACACAAACYTGTAAGAAGCCAGTCTTCGTTAACTGCAGATTCAGTGGAACTACTTTTTATATACATATCCTCAAAAAGCAAATAATCCCTATGGTACTCTAAAAATGGGGAATGACTATTCTATTTCACAAAACAAAAAGAAAACAAAAAAATAAAATAAAACCTTTTACTTTTGGAAGTCAAATGGAGAGACCTAAGACCACCACAGCTCATTTAATCTAATCAGATATCATGTGACACATAGGGCCCTCTTCATTTGGAGCTCCTACAGGTCATACACAGACCTGTAACACTGAACCCACATTTTTCTCCAGTTCCATCAGTATGCAACTGATGGAGCAGTTGACTAAATTAAAATAATTTGTTTTGCTGCTTATATGGTAGATGGGGTTAAGCCCTGAAGTGGCCCCACCTGCATGCTGCAAAGAGAAATCAGGCAAGAATGACTTTACCTGAAAGAACCTGTAAAAGGAGACTTGGCACAATCCTAGTTAATGTCTGTCAAGTGATTGATCAAAACGTGGGGGAAAAGATAAGTAACCACAGCAAAACTCACTCTGCAAACTCATTTCAGAGGAATTTTAGGGAGGGGGAAAAAAAAAGCCAGAGAGAAGTATAAGGAAGCAACAACAACGAAAATGATGGTAGAAAAAAATTAAATAACTAAAGAGTAACAGGGAGAAAAATCCAGAGGGAAAAAAAAAAAACACCARAAAGAATGATACAACCRGCTCCTTCTAGAGCTTGTTTACATGACACGCATATGTAGATGTTCAAATCAAAGTCTGAGAAGTAGCTTCCCCACCGGCCCTCCTAGAAGCACCCCTAACTCCTCACTAATCCCCAACAACCTCTTCTYGCCCTGCATGTTCAGGCAGTGGTGCTTCACTAAGGAACTTGGTAACATTATTCAAGGGCAGACAGTTCTCCTCYTGGATGCTTTCAGAGCCAGCCAGTACTTCCACCTTTTAGCATCAAATTGCTTGCAAAGCAGAAGGTGGCAGCAAAGGGTGACATTAAGCAGTGAAGAGAAGGGGAAAAGGGATGAGAGCAGAATGTGGAAGAGGGTAAAGGCTTTGCACCTCATCCCTCAGGAAAGGCCAAGCTCCGGCAGTCAGCCCTTTTCTCCACTGCTGCCCACTCCTTCGGCACTACCTTCTGCTTCTCCTTCCTCTTCCTTGCTGGCTTTCCCCACTCCCCCTTTCCTCCAGCCCCACACCGCATCTCCWGACTCCCTGCCCTGCTCTGCCCCAGCTCAGCCAGCGCTGCGACAGCACCTTCCTCAGCCCAGCTCCCGGCCCACGCAGCCCCTGACCAAGCCCTCCCCGGGCCTCCGGCGCCCCTCTCCCCCCCAGCCCCTCTCCCTCCGAGTCCCTCTCTCCTCAGGCCTCCGGCGCCCCTCTCCCCCCCAGCCCCTCTCCCCTCAGGCCTCCGGCGCCCCTCTCCCCCCCAGCCCCTCTCCCCTCAGGCCTCCGGCGCCCCTCTCCCCCCCAGCCCCTCTCCCCCAGCACTCCCAGGCCGTCTCACCCTGATGCCCTGCAGCACCCGGACTTGCTCCCGCTCATCCAGCCCGAAGGAGACCTTCCTGCTGCCATGGCTGCTCTCGCTGCCCCCCATGCCAGCGGGGAGGTGGGGGGAAGCCCTCCCCCGCCGCGCCCCCCTCTCGCACCGGGGCAGCCGCTGAGAGCAACACCTCTCCCCCCTTCCGCCGCCTGCCAACATACCCGCGCCTCATTGGCGGCCGGCTCCGGGGCAGCCAATAGCGCGGCGCGTTGCTGGCGGCGAGCGCGGTGCAGGCTGGGGGTTGTAGTCTCCGAGCGGGGGCAGCTCGCCCCGCGCGGCGGAGGCCTCGCCCGAGGCCTSGGGCGCTCCCGGTGTCCCGGGGGCGGCACCGCAGGGCCCCTCGCTGTCCGCGGCGGGGGCCTCTGCCGGCGTCCTCCTTCCAAGGTGAGACCACGCGAAGCCGGAGACACCCCCGTTCCCAAACCTGGCCCGCAGGCTGAGAGGTCGCTTCTTCCAGGCAGGTCTCCCCTAAAACTCGCACTCCTTCAGAAGGAGGGGGGGGAAAAAACAAAAAAAACTAGCAGGTTTATTTGAAAAGCTATCCTCAATAGTAAATATCTGCACCAAAACATGTTCACAGTCAATTTCTACCCATTGGATCTCCTGCACTTTCCTTCTTCCCCTCCGGAGTGCTGATGCCCTGCACCAATCTTACCCACTTGTTATCAAACTGCCCCTTAAACTTTCACTTTGATATGCGAAATATAGTGGGTTTCTTTGCTGGGCAAAAATTAGGGAAGGAAAACAGCAAAGAAGCACAAATTAGCACACCGAAAATAAATAAAACTGGAAAGCATAAAGCTTATACCTTAGCTCCCAGACGCTCCTTTAGATTCAGAAAATGGGACGAGACAGACGAGCATCCACTGCGCGCGACCAAGACGCTGCAGGTTGTGGAGGATCCCCAGGGTGACAAGCCCTTAAGGGGGGGTCTAGGCAATTTCCCGCCTCATCATCTAGGTGAAACATCCCCTCGCCCCGTGAGAGACCACCTCCGCTGCCGAGCACGGGCATCTCCCGTCGTCCCCCCTGGGGAACCCCGCGTCCATCTTTACAGCCACCRTTTCTCCGTAACGCTTGAGGGAGTGCGTCATCACCACATTTCAGCTCACGTTTCTCCGATGATTAAAAACAAATACAGGTTACAGTCAATACGAATTACAGTCAATTTTACAGCAGCTGCTTTATGGGCAAAATTAATCATCTCCTTTGAGCCAGCAAAGACTTAACAGCTGTAACATTGCTTGCTATGACAGGCACACTCAGAGGTCCCAGGTAGAGCAGAGCATCGCGCTGTGCTGCAGGTCATACAGACCCTTAGTGGGATACAGTCTCTGGCTCCAAGCACTTGCAATCTGCAGGCTAAATGAAGGGAAAGAGAAATAAGATAATGTAATACACAAGCAGCTGGAGCAAGAGATGGTAGCTTTRGAGGAGCTTTTCCAAAGAAGCTTTCTGGGTTCCTAGCAATACAGACCACATAATGACCTATAAAATTTTGCGCATTTGTGGCTAGACACTTACTGAAGCCTTGGTATTGACACACTGCTTTCCTACTTACAACTTGTGCACTGGAACAGTTTTAGCTGTGCTTCACTATAATTAACATGGGAACCACAGCTCTGGCTCAGCCATGGGACTCTGGGCAGGTCTAAGGATCCAGAAGGACCCCCCCCACACACACACACCCTCCCCAAGAAATGCAGGCCTGTAGCATCTTCCTGAAAGAGGGGATYATTTTCCTGTTACTTGGGTAACACCTAGCACATTGCAGACTTTGCTGATTGTTTGACCTCTCAAGACTAGAGCACTACAAAGCAGTATTATCAGCTATTTGCAGTACAGAAATGCTGCACAGGGTCAAAGTGAAGGTCTGGCTGAGCCAAAACTCTGCTTTTGAAAAGGCCAACAGCCGATATCTAGGAGAAAGCACAAGCAAGGCAAGAGCAGAGCGATTCCTCCCAGAATACTCTCACAGCCTCTTGTTTATTTTTAATCTGCCACCCACTAATTTCATTTGATGGCTCCCACTTTTTGTACTGAAGGAGCCCATGAACAGTTATTGCCTGTTTGCTTCCTCTATCCTCTCATGATCTCAGAGACCTTTACCATTGCTCTTCTGGTTTTATGAGTTCTCAGCCATGTAATTGCTTCTCCTACAGAAGTCATCCCATAGCTTTAATTATTCCATCACCCTTCCTTTTCCAGGAGTAATTCCAGGCATAACTCCAGCTAGGTGCCAGGCAACATCTGCAAGGATGCAAACATGGCAGGAGGGAGAGWGTACAAAGACAAAAACACAATTCACACCTCCAGCTGTGCCTTCCTGTGATCTCCAAGAGCCTGAGAGCACCGAGGTGGATGCAAATTGTGATAGTGGCAGAGCAGCTGTACAGTAATTCAAACTCTTCTCTATGCAAAGAGGAGCAGGTGATGCTATGGTTAGTGTCCCCTTGGGCAATCCCTACCGTTTTTTGGAGATAGTTTGGCAGCAGCATGGTAAGGTAAGGTAAAGTCAGGTCAAATTTTATTGCGCAAGGACATGACTAACTCAGGCTAGAGACAAATCTCACTCCACTTCCCCAGCCTGTACACCCCACCAAAGAGCAGCTAACAGGTGCTGGCTACTGCCAGCTCACTTAACTGTTACACAGGGCTACTTTGTCCTGATTCAGCCAGAAAAGTCAGTCCAAATACATGAGCAGAGTTCATTTCAAAGCCCAAAGGAAAAAAATAAAGTGTACAACAGCTCATAGTTCCATATAAGCAGAGACCCCTGATGCTGGACATGTCAGGGTACAGCAAGTTCTAGTTAATGGCAGAAGAGTCAAAGCTTCACTGATTTAATTATTTGGACCTGGAGACCATGCTCTGCAGAGTCATCTGCTGTCCTAAGAATATACTTCCAAGAACCAAAAGTGTCTGGCTCTGTCATTCCRTTAATATCTGCCATATCTGTTCAGGATTTTATTTTTTGATTTTTAAAGAAAAAAATCAAAAAATATTTTCCCCCTTAACATGAGTCACTTGAGAAAGAAAGTATAACTATTTATGCCAAATTTAATTTTATTTCTTTATTTTACAAACAAAAATATACATTTACTCTATAGTCTCTTTGCATCCCCCCCCCTCCCCAAACACATAACACACCTCTGCTCAAGAACCATTGTGAATACGGCCCAAGGCATTTATATACATAAAAATACAACAGGAGGAAGGTCAGTCTATGACCTAGTGCAGAAACTCCTCAGCAGCAGAATGTGGGACACTCCAGAAATGCTGGAGTCCTGCCAGCAAAGGAGAGGATGGACATGTTGACCACCTGCCTCGGTGATCCTTCAGCACTGAATTTAGCTGATAAAAAGGCAAATTCATAACCCGCTCCTCACATCAAGGAGGGCAGATAAGTCCTTTCAAGCTCAAGGTGTTAGAGAGTCAGCAAATACACTCCTTGGGATGGGAAACGTTTGCTCCTTTATTCCTGAACTGCTTCAAGACTTTCACATCTCYTGGCCCTTTCCGAGGCCCACCAGCTCCAGGGAAGCTTTGCAGGTTTCCCCATAGYGGCTAACAGCAGCTCGCTACCAGTGTTGCAAGCAGCATTAGGAGCAGCAGCAGGGCAATTCAGGCACCATGTCATCCATCCCTTTTACAGTAAGCAAGTGTGGCTCAGGCCAATTCACAGCAAGTGATGGGAGGAGCACAGAACATTTTTCTGATGTGGCAAAAAGCTCACCTGACCAGTTGCTTGTCCACCCCTTACACAGTCATTGCGTGGAGGGGAAATGTGAAAGGCTGTTGAACCACATGGTATAAATTCAGCTCAAACACATGGACAAAGRGAAGCCTTTTTTCCTTAAAAGTAAATAAAAAATTTATTTAAAAAGGGGGGGGGGGTGTTTGTTTTTAAGATGTCAATGCTACTTGGAAGCCTGCAGGGCAAAGTCCACAGGCAGCAGAACAGAGAGGCTGCATTGCTCATTAACAAAGATGATAAGCAAAGGGCCTGCATAGTTTTGGCAACCAATGTGCACTTTGTGCTCTTACCCAAACTGTTTCTTTCCTTACATGGGAACACTTGGTAGCAAATGCTACTACCTAGTAGCAGTGCTTTGCATGATCCAAACTATCACTGCACTGCACCCTCCACAAAGATTTCCCCAAAACTCTTACCTCAGTATTCTTCTTCAGGAACAGAAGTGTTGGGGAAGAGATGAACACAGTCCCCAAACGTTTCATATTCCCTCATTCTGCCATCTCTAATAGAAAGCTGCCATTGGTTATAGCAAATCTCCACCTACCTGGAGGACTCAGGTAGGAAAGCACCCCCAAAGCTAGAGGAATAAAMCTCTTTATCCTCGGAGAGCACAGTATGTCCCAGAAGCCAGTCTGACACAGCTTTCAGCTGAACAGTCCCTGGATTGGACCACAGTGTCCTGGAACTGCATGCCAGGCAGTTCAGACAACAGTCCCTTTCCAGAGTGGAAGAGGATAATAGGAAGTTCCAGACASTCTTTAAATGAACCACGCTTCACATACACAGAAGTATTTTCAATGCATCAAACCATAAAGCCTATTCAGACCAGCAGAAGTCTGCACATCTAAACTGCAGCGTAAGAGAAGAACGTTGCCACAGTAGCGGAGTGTCCCTCTCCCACCTACCTCCCAACCTAGAACACCAGTCGGCTCGATTCTAGCACTCCCACTGTGCTTGAGAGCTCCCCTGTCATGAGAGACTGGCAGCTGCGATTTATCATGGGCTTCTGCTCTGCCTCAGGCATCTGAATTTCTCTGGAGCCTTCATCTGCAGAGTCAGCTCCCTCCTTTACAGCTCCCTCCAAGACCCTGCCAGATCCATGAAGCATGGTGCACATGTGAAACACACCCACYTCACATGTTTTACTCTTAGAACTCAGCCTTGATTCAGTGTCCTTACTTAGATTTCACTGTGAGTTCAGCTGCACAGCAGCACAGTCTGCAGAGACTGTTTCACAGCTGCTTCAGCTCAGCCACAGCATGGCTGCCTGTTCTTCTGTCTGCCTGTCCTTCTGTCAGGTCATGTCCATGCTGCTACCTACTAACCAGTGCACCCCAAAATGGTCCCAGGACACACTGAACAGTTCTCTTCATACCTCTCTTCTCCTTCCCACACACTCTGAATGCTCCTTTTAACCCCCAGAAACTGTCATTCTGGATTTTCATCAGTATTAGCTGAAAGTGGAGAAGAGCACAGCTGACCAGCTTCCCTCTCCAGACACTGCTGTCACCAGGAGCCTATGCAATTGCATTATGACAAGACCCATGCAACTATGCCGCTCAAGAAAGCCCAGGAAGACCATCTTTGGCTCCAAGCACTAAACACTTTCTAAACATGCACAATACAGCAGTCAAATCAACACCCTCATCCCTAAGTGCCATTCCCCTAATGGGCAAAGAAGGGCTTTCACTCATTGAAAAGGAAGGGGTAACAGTCAGGCCTGTCTTCTGGGTCATATTTGCATCTGGAACATGGAGGATCGGGAAGATTCAGTGTTTACAGGTTTACGAACAAAACTGTTCTAGGTTATTCTTGGGTAGCGACAGAAAATGTCCTTTCCAAGGGGTTTTGGGCTGCCAACTGTTCCACAATAGGTTTAGGAAATCCCAAGGAAGAGGGAAAAAGCCATGGCAGAGAGCCAAGGACTGATTTCCAGTGGACATCCTAACAGCTGTGGTATCAGGGTGTTCGGAAGGAAAGGAACGAGGCATCATGTGAAGGGGGCTGCACTGCCTTAGGCATTGATGGCTTTCCAGCGGTCACTGTCTACGCTGTTGATGCTGCCCACATGATACGGCATAGAGGCTACATCATCCAGGTAGGCTGCAGTGTCAATCTGAGTGCTTGAGTAGAAACCCGAATCCATTCCTTCCTTCTTGGCAACAGCATAGGGGTGGGGTAGATGCACATCTACATCTTCAGGTTCATCCACTTGACATTTGTAGGAGAAAAGGATCTTCGGCTCAGACCTGGAGTCATTAAAGATTTAAAATACTTGTGTAAGCAATGCAGTATCCCATTGCAGCCACCTATCCTTAACTGAAACTCGGTAGCAGCAATAAGAAACCTTACGTTCAGGCCCTAGAGAAGTCTTTGCATTACTTCATGGCAATTACTCCACCAGGTAAATTTCAGGACTGAAAGCTAATGCCAACTGTGGCTTCAGACCAGGCTGTCTAGGCAAAATAAAAATGGGAGAATCCTGACTCCAACGTGGGAAGATAATCATGAGCTCATCTTTGGAAGTTCTGAACTGCCAAACACATCTAAACACCACTGGACTTCATGACAGCCTGGCTACAACAGAACAGTATTTTGCCTCGTRCCATTCATGGGCATCAGGAAAACCAAAACAAACACCAGAGGATCAGCAGTTTCCATCTCTAATTCCTGAAATCAGAAGGGAACAGTGTCTGCAGACTGTAGGGCACATTTTGATAGTTTAGGAGTACTTTATGTTCCTAACTATTTTAAAGCCTACTGTTTCTTGCTCATGGAAAATAAAAGGTAGAGCTTCTTAAACTGAAACTTTTTTTTTTTTTCCCTATCAAGATGCATCTCCCCTGAGTGGCCACACGGCGGCATCCCCGACCAGGAATCATGCTTCTGAGCACGTTTACAACGGGCCAGCAAGCCACTCACTATTTAGAGGAGCCCCCAGCCAAAGGATTAGTAACAGACATTGGGTTACCTAACTCCCAGACACTCCTCTACGGAGCCGTCAAAAACCCCATCCAGGAGACCACTTAATCTTCCAGGACTCGGTCTCTCACTAACCATTTAGTCACCAATTTCGGCAGCAAAACTTTGCATAACAGATGCAGACACTTAAGAACTGATCCTCATGAACATTCAAGAAGAATAACACTATCGTCTCTACTTTGCATACAAAGGAGTTTTGGATAGACTTGACCGGCCTTAGGTCACACAAGGGAAACAGCCAGGATATAAAAAAAAAAAGTTTGTTCTCCAAGGGGCATTCTAGTCACTGCCTTTATTCTACAGATGGGGAAAACTTGGGTGCAGAACAATTAATAACAATACATACTTTACAAACCCCTGTTCCTGGCTACTCACCCAAAGAAGCCTTTTAGGAAGGCCACATAGATGAGAGGTGCAAAGAAGCTGAAGTAAAGGAATGTGGTAGCATCAACACAGCTGTCAAAGGCAAAAGGGAATATGAAGGAATTTAGCATCCACACATAGTACYAGCTAGATAACCCCAGCCACATCCATCCCAAAGGAAGTGATCCCATTTCCCTCTGGAGTATCAAAGTAGARCGGAAGAAAAGTCTTGTGCTAAAGAAATTTAGACTAATGCGAAGTAATAGGCACTGCTATCAACGTGTTGCTGCTCCTAGACGCTTTGGGAGGGGACCATGTCAAGTCCCAAGGTTTGTTCAAGAGCACAATCTCAGTGCTCCCAATTTCAACTCACAGAAGTGACATTGGTCCCTGCAGATTCCAGRTACGATAAAGGGCATCCATGCTATTTCTAGGAAATTGCCCATCTCTTGCCTTATTAACTATGAAACATGAGCCAATGACAGAGCCAATGGTCAGACTATTACCCTCACTCACCACCTCAAGACCAGCGCAGAGTATGCAGCTCCACAGACCTCCCCACTGCAAGTTTCCTGCCTGAGCACTTTGAAGTCTTTAGGCATAAGAAAAAACAGACCCAACAGCTTTATTCCTCCTTAGGAACACCACAAAAGTTTGTTTTCTCAGGAGAGGCAATGCTGAAGAACACTCAAATGCTTCATGGAAAACTGGGCTGCAGACCTTCTCCCCCAGGATACATACCACAGTCCTTCTATGATATCCACACAGAGGAGGGCACTGCCCAGGCCTTGCACCAGGTTCAGCAGAGCCAAGATTCCAGCATAAATATAAAAACTTTTCCTGGCTGTAAGAAAGACATGGACACAAGGATGAAGGTCAACTTCATCAGCACCAGCCCAGCACAAACAGTAGGTCCTGTCTGATGGAGATGGCAAACCCTATGGAAGCATTTTGCCCTCTGGGCTGCTTAGGAATTCCTGAAGAGTTATGACTGCATGTTTCTGTCCCATGCTGCCAGAACTGATATAATGGGCTAAACCATGCTCTCCTGTATGTGCGCGCACACACACACAGCACACAGATGGGTCTTAAAACAGAGCATCATGGCAACATTTGCCAAGATGTTAAGGCAAACATCTGGAGCAACCGTCAGTCACGTACTTGGGCATAAAAAAAACACAGCTGAACCAGAAGCACCGCCATTCTGATCTGCAGCACTAACACAACTGCTCAGGAGACCTGAACAGGAGCAGCAAGCAGGCTGGCAGCAGAGTACCCCAGAGATCAACGCTGGGCAGATCAGGCCCAGGACCACCTACCTGTAGCACGTGCCACATATTTCCTCCCTCAGGGCACCCAGACATAGGTACCAACATTACTCAGACAAAAAAAAAAAAAGACACCCCTTCCCCCCCMCACACACTAATGAAAGCATTTTACTAACAGCCTATCTCCCTATTCAAGAACTGCAGATAATCTGCAACAAAATGGGGTGGGAGGAGGGGAGAAGAAAAAAAAACCCACCACACAACGCATCTTAAAGTACATACCCAGACAGAACTTATTAAGCAGCTCCCAAGTAGCCTGCAAAGCCCAGGACTTTTCTTTCCCAGGTGGGTGACCAGCATACATACATCATCATACATGCATTTCAAAAGAAACTATACAATTAAGTTGCCATTTTTATGGCTCTCTGAAGATATATTTACCACTACAGTCACATTATACCTGTGCCAATAACTGAGCAGCAAGTCTTGTTTTCTTAATGTAATGGCTTAACTACTGAAGTAGCAGTGTAGTCACTCTTACCCTGCCTTGGCTTCTGAAAGGCACAGCACACTCAGTCCTTTGCTATGTATCTGCAGTACAGATACAGGACCCTCTTATTCCCATCTATCCTTTATCCTAGTGCTGTCCCCATCTATACTCTGGGACACRCTACAGTCACTTACAGGGCAAAGAAATCCGGTCTTTCAGAGGAGTTTTTGGAAGAATCACCACCAAGGAATAGACCTGTTGAGACAAAGAACTAACTGTTCCATGGCTGTTTGGTAACTAAACTCAACAAGCTTTGCAGGGATTGTGTGTGGTGTCAGACACTCCCTAGATGCTCTGGGGGGAGCACAGACCCCTGATACTGAACCCAGTGCAGACATGAAGACTCCACATCTCACCCCCATCAGCACACATAGGCTAGTCACCAAGAAACAAGAAAGTGAAGGAYATCTTAAGTTTAGCTGGAATTCAATTGCCAGAGTTTACATCACTCCACGACACTGTCGTCTGCTTCAGCTTCCCTGTCCCATGAGAAGCATCAATGCTGCAGGAACAGGGTTGGGGTGGGGGTGGGGGAATCTACGGCCTTACCATACACAAATCATTCTCCTTGTCCCATTTAAAAATTCAAAGAGGCAGACAGAGTATGTAACACATGCTTGGTATTCACCAGAAAGAAGAAACAAGAGCTGGCAAGCCAGAAATGTCTCCCTCCATGGCCATAGATGTTGAAGTCTTCTGCTGAGAGGTGGGCATCAGGGTACAGGATTTCCAAGGTCCCCTAGGAGAGAAGTAGTACCATCAAGATTCCATTACAGTCAGCACCCTCCCTACCGTTGGTGTCTGGACAAAGATGACTTATGTTTAAAGAAGTTCGGATAACAGTTGTCTCCACCTTCTCACTAAGGCCCAACCATTTCCCTGCTTAGGTCATGTCAAGCTAATACAGGAAAAGTGCAAGAAACTGAAGACAAGAAGTGTGTGTAGGGGGGAAAGCAGCAGGAATCTGTCTAAGGGAAACCAGCATCAGTGACTCCCTGGAAGGGAGACTGAATGAAGGGAAGAGAGTGGATGGAGGCAGCTGTCTGTCTGAAACAGGCTGAGAGTTCCACCTCCATCTCCATAGTAGACCTTCATATTGGAACATCTGGAATATAAACACCTGCACTTGTGCAAGAGTTGGGAAAGGAAACTGTCTCATTCACCTGTATACCTGAAAAACTGTATAAACAGAAGCTAACATACAGACAGTGGAGAGAGAAAGGCACTTGTAAGCAGYTTCTGAATCCAGATACGTAGCTCATGCACTTGATGTTTAATGAGGCTCCTCCAGTGCATCACGTGCTAATGATCAGCTCACTGCCCCTGCATGCAAGAGCCTGAACACTGAACAATGATCTGTTATTCTGGCGCTGCCTTAGATAAAGAGACACAGGGCTGGCCACTGACATACCAAGAATAAACCCAGACATACACGGCATTGTTTGTAGAGAGGTGGAGACACAGCTAATAAACTGAGCTGGCAAGCCAACTGCTAGTTTGAAGGGAAGCAACAGCTCTCAGGGACAGAAGACAAGAGGCTGGAAGGGCTCACTGTACCGCCCTTATCTGACAAGGGCACTTTGTGTCTCTCCATCTAGTTTTGGCAGAACTTGAGCTACAGTCAAACTTGTGGCTCAGATATGAAGAATTCTCACTCCTGTTTCAAAACTCAGGAAACAAGGCAATTTGTCTAAACCTCAGCTCATTTCTTGACCCTGGCTGAGGCAGTCATGCCATGAAGAAGACAGAGATCTAGTCTTGTGTATGCTCTGAGGATCCTCATACATCACCACAAGCATCTTGTCATCCCCCAAAACCTCAACCAAAGAGCAAAGTTGCCATTTGTCCCACATTCCAGGCAGGAATGCCCCAACTAACTACATAATTCCGAGCAAAGCTCTCTTTTGCAAAGACTAGCTTTCTGCTCCAGTGTACTCACCTGGGTGACAGAATATGCCAGAGACAGCACTGTGGTGATTGCCAGAACACGTTTCACGCTTGACTTGCTCTCCAGGTGACCTGGAAATAAGGAATATGGGAGTGAATCAGGATGTCATCCCAACCCTGATAAAAATCAATTATCTCCAAAACCAATATAGGAAAATTCCAGAAGCCTTCAAGGGAATGTTAAAGCCCACTTAACCCCTGGAAACTGCTTTTCTGTTTGGAGAGTTAAGCCTTTCACAGACAAAACAACACCTATAAAACAGCAGATTTTAACTTACTTTCCTCCTGCCCCCACTAATACACAGAAAGCAACCAAGTCTTTCCACTGATGTTACAAAAAAAGAAGAAAAGGGGGAAAAAATAATAACAACAGGAATGACCCCAGTATCACGTACATGGAGCAATTGAAAAGTTTCTTCTCAGGAAAAATGTTGATGGGCAATTGGGTTAGGGTAGGGGAGAAGGCTTTACATACTCTGGAAGAATCTGCACTGGAACATGGTGGAACAGACAACCCCCAGAAGTCCCTTCCAACCTAAATTATTTTATGAGCCCTTTAGAAAACAAGGAACCAGTGCTCAGATGTCCCACTGGCAGGGATGACAGACATACCTACCAATTTCCCAGTCCCCCACCCACAGCCTACATCAAGAAGTGCTCCAAATAGCTTCTTCACTTTCACAACTGAAGGAAGTGGATAACAGGTTACAGGGATGGCTAAAGGGGCTGAACGAAGCCAGGATGGAATCAAACCAAGGTGGGATAGAAGGACTGCCAAAGGAACCATCCTTCTTACACAAAATGGGGTTCAAGCAAAGATCAGACAGCTGATTTGGGCATAAAAGTCCTCTTCACCTAAGCTGTACACTCCTTCACTATGTGCATGCAGGGGAAAGAAAAACTGATGCACATACAAACTCTGAAACTGCACAAGTCAGAAGAACTGTGAAGATAATCAGGCTTTCAGCCATTTCTAACAAAAAACATTGAATTTGTCCTCTGTATTTATTCTAGAGATTTTCCACTTCATAGGATCGGCATTCACACAAACTTACAGACACAGCCTCTGTGGAAAGCAGGGGAATAAGAAACATTCAAAGCACTCAAAAGCTTCCTGATACGTACCAAAGGCGAGACCTAGAATCACTACGCTCAGCTCAATGGCCAGAAGGAAGAACCTTGTGATCTCCCACAGGATCTGAGGGATAACAGAAACCAGACAGACATGATTAGGGGGAATGTGGAACCAATCGGAAGTTAATACAGCAAAACTCCACTTTCTGCTCCAGGAGATGGCAGCCTCTGAATTGAGCAAGACATTTCCACAAGCCTTCCTCATGCTCTGTAGGGATGCTAATTATACGCTTGTCTCAATGTCTGCCCCAGCCTATGAAACAAAACTAATGTATGGCAGCAAGCAAATAGCACGCCAATGGAGAGAGGAAGCGTCCATGGCTTGCCACACTTGAGGCTCTGTCACTCATAATGGATGTGTCTTTTCTGCTGTACTCCAAACACCACCAACCCAAGAAGATCTTAAAAGTATAGCAAACAGGGCCAGTTCTTAAAGCAGTAAATTCTGCAGTAAAATTATGACTGAGAAAACTCAGTATTCTGCCATTCTCCAAAGCCACCAGTCCCAAAATGTAAAGCCAACTGTAAAGCACTCCCTCCTTCCAGCTGGTCATTTTCATTCCCATGTTTCATTTAGTGAACAAAAGCAAATAAATAGCAGGTTATGTGACTTTCCTGAAAGTCATGCAATAAACTAATGGCAAACCTAGGGCAAGATCCCAGAATCCTGGCTCATCAATCCTTTTACTCTGAACAGCACTCTTGAAGATACACCGTATTTTAAGAGGTATTTGGTGAGATACTTAAGAAAACATAATCACTCTTCTAACATCTCATAAAATAAATAGAATATATACGTAAGCGAGAATAACACAAACATAACAGACATATAATAGAATGTGTCTACAGGAAAAATTGACAGAGTATCTGCCCTACTGTATGACTTCCCAGCAAGGAGTGCTTAGCAGCAACACTAACAGAGCTGAAGAGAAGCACTTTCTCACCCATTTCTCCATTATTGAAGTCCTGCACCTAGACCTATTCAACAGAAGTGAAGGAAAATGCTACAGACATCCAGCCACTCACAAGCAGTGCAGTAAAATGCTTTGATAGGTAACGTAAGAGAAGGGCACCACACTGATCCCATCAAATAAAGGCTAGAGAACTGTGCTCTGAGGGTGGCTCTTCTGCCTCCAACAGCTCAAGAATGACAGAGCTTTTTGTTTTAGGTGATATTCTGCTACAAGTCAAATGTCTACAAAAGAACAGCACGTACAAAGCTATTTCCTGTTTGCTAAAAGGTTTGCCCTGTGCTCAGCTGAACGTCCTTGCAGCTACTCTATCAGGCTCACAATGGAATTCAGTTTTATTTGCTTTCAGTAAGAAAAAGTATTTTTCCAAGAGCCACACAAATACAGACAAGAAAGGCAAAGACCAGGTGCTGCTTATCTTTTTAAGGTATCTGAATGTTTAGTTCTTGCAAAAAAAAAGAGTCATTCCATCTTTGCAAGAGAAAGTTCTGCTGCCACTATTTGCATGTCTAATTTAGGAAGTTCATTGTTTTACAGCCCTGGATGTTGTCATCATTTAGATACAATTATCAGAACAGCATTCCATGGTACACATAGCTATGAGTACTGCAAATAAAGCGTTCTTCCTGAGTTCACATAAAAGGGAAGCAGAAACAGATTGCTGTGACAGAACCGCACAAAGCAGAGACTCTGAAGTCAGTGTTGTACCTACCTTATCAGCAACCGTGGCAGCATCAGAGGCACTGACAGTCATGGAGACAACAGCACGGGCAATGCCAACTAAAGCCACCACAAATACCTACATGAAAAGATACCAGAGTGAGCTGGTGTCAACAGGCAGATATGCAGCAGTTACCAGAAATTCCTTTGGAATACAGTTTCCAGGTCAGCTTTGAAGCCTGGTAATGGGTACTGAGGACTTCAAGTCACAGATTCAAGCTAATTTGCTGAAACTGGCAAGAAGATTCCTCAGGCCTGTTAGATGTAGGAGTACTGACTTAGAGTCTAGGAAGGAACAAATTCCCTCAAATGTCAGATTTAACAGCTCTGAAGAGGTCTCATCCACTCCTTACAATAACGCCTTTAAAGGCAGAGAGCCTTCCCATCCTTCAGTCCACTGGGTCAAGGGAAGGAGAAAATTAAAACAAAAATATATCCCTCCAAACTACAAGATCAGATGCTTGGCATGATTAATAAACCAAACGTATCAGATAAGCAAAGCCACTTGACAGTAACTACCACACTTAGATCTGTGATAAAGCTGAAGTCTTCCTTCACTCAGCACTGACAATGCTCAGGAATGCAGCGGATAAGTCAGCTGACTTATCTCATAGAGCCTCTTACCCTGCAGTGCAACACAGAGATACCCAAGTCAGCTCATGTACCATTTAAGCATGACAGCATGGAGCTCAGCAAGGCTAATTTACCAGCCCCTGTGCTGTCATAGCCATACTATGCAATTAGGAGCTCAGTTGGATATATCTACCCTCCACTGTGCAATGAAGACTTAGCCTCTGAAAAGACAGATTTTTTCCAGATTAAAAAAAAAAAAAAGAAAGAAAGAAAGAAAATCACTAGAGTCATGGGCTAATATATTATAACACTCAATAAGTGACACAGGTAAATTTATCACAAATTGGAAAGAGTCCAGACTGATTCCAAGGTGGTTTGAGAACAGCACCTATAAGCAAACCACCTACAGCAGAATGTTTCCCCTTAAAGGAAAAAGAAATGAAAACAGCATGATACAAGAACGTGACATTCCCTTCTGGGGTGGAAGTCCCTGGGAGAGAACACTGACAAAAGAAAAAAGTCCCTGAATATAATGCTATTCTATAGCAGCAACAACTCACTGGAGAAGAAAACACACTCTTTTTGTTTCCTCTCTAAGTAGGAAGAGACTCTTTCCAATCTATTTACTTAGCTTTAACCACTGACTCCACCAGAAAGCGCTCCTTGAAGATGTGATAAACAACTGTTTGAAAGAAAATCCTCACAGAATACATTTATATCCTCATTTCCCAATAACATACTCCAGAAGATCGAACTGAGTGAAAAGCATTTCCCTTTAAGGCTGTTGCATCACTTTCTGCTTCTCATTCTGTTTTGAAAAAGCCAACAGCATACAGTCAGTTCACTTTTTTCTTTCCTTTGGTTTCTCAGGAGTTTTGCTTTCCAAAGCCTTTGACACTAACTTCTCACTGAACTTCTTACTTCGTTACTGGAAACATAATAGAAAATTTAAATACAAACTGGAAGTGACTAATAATATTTAAAGAGTTTGAAGCATTTTATGTACCTGGTTATCCAAAACTGTGCACAAGCCCAGTGCCAATGTTCTGGACATATAAGAGCTAACAAGACTTCTCACCAGACTGGCACCGTTTTTGATACTTCTTAGGTTTTGCCATGCCAGTACCTGTACATAGTCTGAAGAAAGATACGGCTCATCTAACCCAACTCAAACGTTTTACTTATACAATCTGTATTAAACTCACTGAGAAAGAGCAAGCGCATTGTTACGTTAAGACATGCTAGGGTCTAAAATGCACCCATGATAAAGCTTCTGAAGGACATTTCTACACAAATCCAGGTAGGTCCTTAGCTTCACTTCCATTGCCTCATGAGCAATATCACAGTTAATCAGAACGAACACTCAGAGACTGCTATAGAGACCACCTGAAGTGATCAGAAGCTGCTTGTACCTTTTTAAACTGGGAGAAGGGAACAGACAAGAGCTCTTACATGTCTGAGAACTGTGACTGTACTGCCTACATATTCTGTTTCCATTTTAAGAAGCAATGAGAACATCCCCAAATAAGCAGCCACTTTGATGGGAAAGAAGCTAACAGGGTTGGGTTTCTACATGCCTGGACTAACCAGAATACTGTTTTCTACAGCAGATGAACCAGCTTCCAAATAGCTTCACACAAATCATTCTCCACTGTTTCACTTTCACTATCTCAGAAAGAAACTGGTTTCATTTCACATGCAACTTCCTCCAAGGTGCAAGAAAAACATAAGACAAAGATACAAAGATGACAGAGCAAAAACAAAGCAAACAAACACCTCAACTATGACCACAGCAGAACAAAATCCACCTGAATCCAGATATGGACATTCCCAGAATCTATGAAAATTAGAATTCAGAGAGTGGGGGTGGTGGAGAACACTATGACTGTTTCTTATAGTACACCTGCCTCTAAAAATAGATTTTTATCCCTGTGGAGATCTGATCTAGGTTCTCTCCAGTGGTTCATGAGCGGTAACAAAAAACTGTCACTCCTCCAATCAGTTCAAAAGCACAGAGTGGTACTCACTAGTATGTAGAATGTAGTGAAGATTGGGCTGGAAGTGACACGGATTTTGGCCCTGGCAGAGGGTAGCTTCCACAGAAGAAACATAAAGAAAAGCACGTTGGGAACCAGGAGCAAAAGATCCCAGTAGCGGACTCTGCAAGAGGTAAATAAAACAGAGTATTTTCCTGATCTTCAGCACCTAGAAGACAAGGCACCAGCTCCAATCCCGTCTCACCCAAACTCTTGGAAAGAGAGAAAGCTCTTTCCCCTGGCCCAGGGTCAGTCTCTGGTCCCAACTTTCCCTTCTCACCTGGATTTCCCAATGTCCTCATAGAGCAACAGCAGGCACTTGTGTGGCACAGTGATGTTGGTGTCATTGATTGCCTGTGTTGTTGTTGGGGACAAAGTTGTCACATTATCCAGTGCTGTCACCAGGGCAGTAGTGTGTGTGACGTTGTCATACATGGCGAACCTCATCACAGACATCATGGACTGGAACGTCCCGTCTTCCTTCTGGTCCAGGTCAAGCACAGCACAAGACAACCACAGCAGAGACAAAAAAGCAACATTAATTCAGTTGYGAGTCAGAGTTAAAAAACACATCCCTTCCATTAGGCCCCAGCACAACTGCTTCCTGCTCATTACAGCAAATTATCATTATCAGAAAGACTGTATTGCACAATGAAGTAAGTGCCATCTGCCCCTGCTTTGCACACAGCAATTACAGTAGGCAGGACCAAAAACACTATCTTGTACCAGGATAATAAGCACCTTCAAAATAGTGCAATACTAAACTGGATTAGATTTTATGATTTTTTTAAGCTTTAGCAGATCCATAGAAGAAATCAAAATTCTGCAACAATACAAAGCATCATTGGATGAAGATAGAAAACTTGCTGTATTACAGCATTAATTACCTTTCTAGTTCATCTAGACCATCAGAAGTTACGGTCAATGATTTAATTTCAGCTACGGCAAAGTAAAAGATTGAAGACCCCTACCTAAACCTCACAGTCTAAGAGTATGGAAAACCTGACATACTTTTATGTCAAGGGACTGTACAAACTCTTTACCTTCAGAAATCAACACCGACAAAAAACAAGATTAATCATTTTTTTCTCCTAATCCTCTGCAAGGCACCACAAGTGTTCTGATCTTAAGCACAACAGTAAGATCGTGAAAAGGCAGTGCCTTTCTACAACCCTGTACAAGGTTCTCAAAACTTCTTTACATTCACCAATCTTGACGGCATAGCACTTCTCAGACAGGTCAGCATCATTACTGGTAGTTTGCAAACCCAGAAACAGAAGCAGTCCTATCTAATGACTTTCCTAAGGTCAAACTCTAGGGCACCAGAGCACTATGGACAGACCCCAAGAGCTGAGGCACTAAGTTCTTTTGTCATCTTTCAAAGTAGCAGGACAGGTGAAGGTAGGACAGACAAGACAGAACTTCTCCTTCCCCTGCTGAAGCCTTTTTGAACTGCCTTCCCTGAAAGCACATTCACATCTTCTCTGCCATCTGTCTATCCCCCGGGTCCTGCACTGCTGTGTTATTAACTATCCTTCCAGAAGTTAAAGGGAAATTCTCTCCCATCCACAAACTCCATCTGCTTTATGACAGTGCTGATGGCTTGGAAAGTATTGCACTAGCAGAAACAACCGCAGAAGTTCATTCCTCTGTTGCCTCTACAATCACTTTTGAAACTTGTACTTTAGAGAACAGGACTATGCTAGAATTTTGAGCTGATTTTCCTTAGTAAACGTGGTCCTGACTTGATGCATCACCTTGTGTGAACCCTCTCCTCTTCCCACTGTAAAATGGTAACCCTCACTATTAATACACTTGACTAGCTATGAGCTGAACACAACCACAAGGTCCTATCATCTCTCCAGCCTGGCACTCCCCAAAGAAGTGGTCACAGATCACACACAGATTCAAAACACTTCTATCAACTGTCCTCTTAAAGATGCACATTGCCAGGGACAGAGAGCGCTCGAGCAGCCTGTGTGCTATAGTAAATCCTGGATTGACCTCAAAAAAAAAACAAAAAAAAAAAAAAAAACACAAACAAACAAACAAAACAACTCATTTGAGTTTAGGCCAGGCTGGCATGGCAAAAATGACAGCTTCAGTGAGGGGACTCAAAGGTAGTTTTCCTGCTAGGTACTGGTTAACTCAACTAGGAAAAAAGCAGCACAACCCTGTGCCATCTCTTGAACTTTTACAGTTCAATAGTACCTTCCCCACAAACTGCTCAGGACCATCAGCCACAGACTTTTCTTTCTCTTCAGAGGCTGAGATCTTCCCAGGTCTTCTGAGGGGAGAGGGGATCATCACACCCTCAGCTAACACACCCTCCCCTTTGATTCATCCATGTTGACAGATACTCACTGAGTGGAGATTTTCTTTTGCGGCTGCCGTATGTGGTGCTGCACAAGAGACGTCACATTAAATAAACACATGCAGACGTGGAAAGATCAGCTTTGTGCTGAGGTGGCAAAATCTATGCCAAAAGTCCTAGTTCTAGTAGCAGTTTCAGCAAACAACCTTCATATTATGGACTTTGCTCTAGAAGTATCTTGTCTTCCCTCCAGTTTCTCACCTCTCTGAATTCATATCATTCATTTTCTGTTAATGGCCTTTCTCCATTCTCTTAGTCTGAGACACTTTGGAGACCTGTCTCAGCAGCAGCAAGAAGGAATATGTTCACATTCACCAATGCAGAGGAAATTCTATCTACTTTTTAAAGAGTTGGGAAAGAGCGGAGAAAAACCTCACAGAGCACAGGTAAAACAACATCAACAACTCTGAGCCATCACACCCTCCTAAGATGTTTTCTGGAACACGGAATTTGATCTGCCTGTCCCACTGAAAAGAGCTTGAATATAAAGCTGCTAGGGAATTACATGGGAAAGAACAACTTTCTTATAAAAGGGCAAACAGGCACCTGTTTTTTTCCTCTAGAAGCCACCACTATCATGAAACAGCAGCAAACTGCTGATAAGGAGGGGAGTTGGCCACACGTAACCGAGCTCCAGTCACAAGCTTTCAACGGGCAAAGTAGAGTCAAGCTGACCTCAGCTAGGCTGCTTGTTACGGCCTCGTGTTAGTGTCTATTTTTTCCTCCCAGGATGAGGTATATACAAATGCAGAGCAGCAGAACACGCAACAGGAGGACAAAAGGCAGTCAAAGCCATCAGCCAAACAGGTTAATCTTCACACTTTTCTAATAGTTAAAGCCTACAGGAAGCATGTGGGAAGCTGTTCTGTTCCTGTCAAAATCACAGCAAAAATTTCAGGGCAATGGGACCCAGAACTGATGGCAAAGATCTGGTTAGCTTTCGTCATCCCCAGTAACACTGCTCCTTACAGGATATTTTCCAAACCGTTGCCCTGTCCAGCCTGAAATAAGTCCAGTCAGCTGAGCATATCCAAGAGATCAGTCACCACACCCTGCCTTCACAGGCAGCCCCACTGCAAGCCAGGCCTCTTCATTTTCAGCCTGTGCAAAGGGGGTGAGATCACTCTGTAGCCACAAAAAAGGAAATCAATGCCACAATCCTGGTTTTCTTGTGACAGGCAGTTCTATTTGCCATATACCGGGGGGGGGGGGTGTAGTTTTTCCACACTACAGCTGAAGACAGCCTGACTTGATTGAGGCCTATTTCTCTATCCAAGCACCGAACTCACAAGCAGCATTTAGAGCAAGAACATCTCTATGACTTGTAGGCTCTCCAGGCAAAGTGCCAGGGGAAGGTTCAGCTGCTTCTTCGATGAAGAGGACTGCTCTTCTTTGCCTCTCACCAAGTAAATTTGATTTTTTTGGTTCTGGACTCTGATTCAATTAGAGTGTCATGTGAAATTCAGGGTTGAAATCATTGGGCAATTCTCTGTGCTCTCAAAGACCAAGCACAAAGTTGAATCACACACCTACCAGAGTTTCAGCTTTAAGAAAGAAATGATGTCCTTTTCCAAAAGAAAACTATTGGAAGTCTTGCACATATACATCATACTAGGGTTAGCACTGCTCCCTAGATAAAGAAACAGAAACAGAAAACAACCCACACTGGGTTGTGCTCAACAGAAAGCTGGACTGACCTGACCCCTGCTTAAATATAACTGCTACCTCAATGACATAAAGGTTAAAACAGAAGAGGGGTGTTTTTTTTCCTCCTTTCTTTCTTTTTTCTATTTTTCCTTTTTAACATAGCTTTTCAAATCTCACATGTTGTACTCCTTGGTCAAACCAGTTGCTTTTCCTCATTTCACCCTTAGAACAAACTCCCAAGACAGGAATTTTCCACCAATGAGAGAGGACTAAATTTCTCTCTTCTTTCCAAGTTTCATCATCACATCTGGTACTGGACTAACTTTAAAAGAAAGGAACTGCAATGCTAAAAATCAAGCAAAGAAAAATGGCAAAAGCAGAAGCATCAGCAGTAATCCAAAACCAACAGACAGAGAATGCCCATTTGTGAGTGAGCTCCAAAATATGTATCCATGTTTTTTTTCCTCCAGAAGATGGGTGTACAGACAGCACGTAAGAAGAGGGCAAGCAAAGCAAAATATCAGTACGTGGTCGCTGTGTTGTACATTGGCAAGGAAGAACTGCCTGTTCTAAAGGCAGCTAAAGGAGTCAGCTGGGGGGAACCTGAAGTGACGGACACCTTCACGCTCCGCAAAGGTGCCTCCGGGGCGCCCCGGGCACCTGCCCCGCCACGAGAGGGCTCCCCCGCCGCCCAAGCGGGCACAGAGCCGCCGCTCCGGGACCGGCCGAGGTGCCGGCGAAGGGCCGGGCTCCAGCGCACCGCGCCGAGGCGAAGCCAGAGAGCGGCGAGGCCGCGGCAGCCGCGCCGCATCAGACACCGCCTCGGGGCCGGCAAGGGCTAACTACGCCACGGCAGGCAGGGCGCCTCGCCTGCCTCCCACGGGCCCTGCCGCAAAAGTGAGTAAATACATAAACAAATAGAACACAGCAAAACGGGCGCTCAGGGAGCGAGTCTCAGGGTGCTAAAGCCTGGAGGGTGTTTCGGGAGCTGCTGAGGACAGACCCTAAAATCCTCGCGAGCTGCCAGGGGCGAGAGCAGGCGCCGCCCGCGGGCACCGGCCCCGGCGGGC
>NW_020451293.1:1003747-1030114 GCF_003343035.1 Apteryx rowi
ACCCCCCCCACCGCTCCCCGGCCCCGCTCCTACCCGCCGCCGGGCCCACCCCGGTCTCCCCCGGCGACGCCGCTCAGTCGCGGGGGCCCAGCCCCGCCATGCCAGGCCCCGGCCCAGCCGCTCCCCTCAGGCAGGGAGCGTCGAGGAAGAGCAGCCCCAGGAGAGAGCCGGCCCGCCAGACGAGCGGCGGTGAGGGCACAGGCAGACCGGCGCCTTTTCGCCCGGGCCCGGCGTCGCTCTTGAGAAAGAGTCCCCGAGAGGGGTGTCGCTTCGGCCAATCAAAGGCGTCCCTGGAGAGAGGGTCTGTCAAAGAAGCCAAAAGAAACAGCCGCATCGGCCAATGGGAAGGGGCAGGAGGCGGGACTTGCGAGGCAGGCCTGTCGGGTTTTAAAGGTGCCCTGTCCCCGCGCGTCCCATTGTGGGACGGGGAGCAGAGAGGCCCGAGCAGAAGGCGGCCTCCGCCGCCTTCGTGTTACATGTAGCCATAACTGCGCGACTCCGCGATTAGTGCCGGGGGGCTCAGGGTCGGCCTTCCCCTGCTTTAAAATGGGTACGAGGAAGAAAACATCCTCACACACCACCAGTAAAGGAGGCTGATCTCGGGCTTCCCGGAGGCCAGGTCTACCCCGGGTTCTCCCCGCTTGGGGGGGGGGCACTGCCCCGGGGTAGACCTGGCCTCCACCCGAGGCGTCAGGGCTGACCTCGGCCCGCCGCCGTCTTGGCCTTGCTGCAGGCCGTTAATGGTTATATTCGCCTCTAACATGTAGGCTCTGCTTTATAACCTTAGCTATATAGCTCCCAGGTGAGCCCATGCGACTGTACCAGTTCCAGAGGGACGCAGAGACAACAGCAGGTGCATACGTGATCCAGGCATCTGTATCAACGCATGTTTCCACAGCCAAGAAAATAGAGATTTTAGGCTGCTCCAGTGGAGGAATTACTTATTACGAGGTGGGGGGTTAATAATTGTCTTCCACGGCCTGGATCCTGCAATCAGCTCACTGCAGGGGAGAATGATTAACGAGCCGGAGAGCTTGACTTTTAAGGAAAGTTTAATGCTGACAGAACTAACTCGGCACAGCCTGGACAAACAGCAGCCAAAGGAAAATGTGGCACCTAATTAGGAGGATTTGGAGGCACAAATACCAGGCAGAGAGAAGAGATGTTTAGGATGGTAAACAGGGGTATAATTGGGACAAATGAGGCAAGATTAAGAAAGGAAATAAAGGAAATAGCTGGCTAAATATCATCAGGTCACTCTTGGCAGTAAGAGCTATTTGACTGTGAACACAGTTTCAAGGGGGATGCTAGGTGTCTGAGTCATTTCAAAGGCTGGAGGATAACTTCCGGTGTGGTTTTCTACCTGTAGTTCACCTGAGGCTCTAGGGATTGCTTCTACAAAAAAGCAAGGCTTTTGCTAAGCTGAAATTTGCTATACAAGCTCCACACCTTCTTAGAAGATCCCCATATTGAACAAGTTTGCATGCCCTGCTGTAAGATACAGTCAGCACGATGTATTTTGGGATCCCCCCCCAACAGATGTCATTCCCAACTTAAGTCTGCACGATCCTCTTCTCAGGTTCAGCTTTCCAGCTTCACTTCAGTAAGCCCCACGGAGAGGAGGTACACTTAGACTGCGCTGCTGGCCTCAGCCCCCTTCCGTCGCATTTTCTGCTGAGTTGAAGCAGGTTTTTATGCTGGTGTCATGCCATTGGAATGACATCTGGAGAATCCGGTCCTTAGCTCATCTCTTCTCTCATCATCATTCTGGTTAATCATATGTTGCATGATTTTGGCAGGTTCTATTTATGGATCCGAGCTCAAAGGCCAGGCAGGTGTCAACATCTCTGAGTTACAGAAGGGACACTTCTGTTTAAAGAGAGGTGGAGCTTCTGCCTAAAAGYATAAGGTACCTCAGTAGCAGAGCCAGGAGTAAAATCCATGTCTTCTCACTTCTAGCCTCAGGCTCAAACTAATTGAATGTGTTACCTCCCACATAACTGTGTCAGAAGGAAAGATCTTGCCTTCCAATCCACCTGTGCTTTCCATCTGATTCACTCTGAGGCTGGAGCCCAGTGCACAGGACACCAGGACTGAAAACTGTGTCTCTCAAACAGAAGACTGTTGAATGCCACCACAAGGACCTTGAACCCTTGATCCTGCCTTCCTCATTGGTCCTTTCAAATACAGAGATGATGGGGAATCCACACATTTCGCCTGTAATAACAAACTCTGCCCCTCAGCACAAACATGGCGTGTGCAAACATGGCTCTGCTCTTCCCAGCTCAAGACACTGCCCCATCTCCTTGACTGCATGCATCCTCCAACTTCAGCTGAGAACCACTGTGCTCCGTACCCTCTCCCCCACCCAGTGCTCAGTGGTGGCAAGGCTCACTCAGTTTGTCCTTGCTGTGTCACTCACAGTGTTGCTAGTCTGAAGCAAGACAAAAGGTGATATTTAGCAGCGATAGTATAACCTTGAGGACTTCAAAAAAAGCTGGCAGTTGATGCTTTACCTGCTCCAGTCTGCTGTCCCTTGGCAATCTCACCTGACTTGCACTTGTCAGAGGCAGAAGGTGCAATCATGGTTTCTAAGACAGTATTATGCTTTCATATCTTCACCAAATTCCACTCTTCTAGGATATCTTATCTCTCTAAAATACTCTTCCTGTTTGTGTTGGACCAGGCTACTGGACAGGATATTATTTCCTGGCCTAAACTGCTTTGCTGTGCAGGTGCTGAGCAACTGGAGAGACAGATGTGGTTGTGTTGTCTCTACAGCTACTGGTTTCTATTATTAGGCATAAATTTGTTCCACAGGATACAACATGGGCTGTATTCAAGTGTCTCTGCCCTTCTGTGCACCAGGAATTCAGTCCCCAGTGCTCCTCCTGTCCTCTCTTGCTGTTGGGACTTGCAGCAGTAGGCTGCTGGTTTGCAAAATCCTAGTGGTGTGTTTTGGTACAGTCAGGAGTTTGATATTCAACTGAGTTCACCCCAACAAGCTCACACAGGACACTGGGCAGCTACCTGGGAGTAACAGCAGAGCTTATCCATGTCCTGACCAACAGCCTCAGTGCGAACAAGCCTTCTCCATACCTCAGCCTTCACATGACCTGGTGCATGGTCTCTAACACAGGGGAAGGAGCCCTGCCCCACTCATGACAACTGCCTGGCTTTAGTGATGGTTTTAGCTGCCCAAAATCAGCTCTTCTCAAAGAGGCTGAGCATCCCACCTCAAGCACAAGACAGCTCAAAGCCAGCACCCAGAGAGAGCAGGGAAAAGAGGGACACAGGGTCCTCCAGAAAGGAGACTGGAAAGGAGATGGGACAGAAGACCTGTCCATCCAGCCAACCTGTGCCTGGAGAGACAGTGGCACCCCGTGGTGAGACCAGTTCATCGCACTATGTCACCTGGGCCTTGTCAGACAGCACCCACCTTACCACAGGTCCGGTGCTACCTTCTTATAAGCCATGGTGATGTCTAAGAGCCTACAGGTGGGGGCATTTCTGGGGGACCAGGGGCCTCTGGTACACCCTCAGCGCCAGCCAGCACACAGCGTTATGTGTCACAGAGATGAGGCTGAGCTGCTCTCCTATTTTTATCGTGATGCTTCTGCTTTGCTATATTAGTACCAGGCTGAATCATCCAACTGGGCTCCTGGAAGAGGCATTTCAGATCTACGATTGTCAGCTGCCTCCTTAGTCACTTTTGCTTCTTGTGCCTCCTGTTTCAGTGTTACTGTCCCACATTTGAGTGCTGCCAAGTGCAGAGACACCCTGATATTAAAAGGTTGTCAGATACCTTTCAGAGAAGACAGATCTCCAAAATCCAAACCATCTGCAGTTATGAAAGAGCCTGTGGCTGGAATGCAAGAGTTTTCCAGCTCGTGGCCTTGACAAGCAGCAGCCCATTAGCATGTTCTGTGTCTCAACGTTGCTCTTCCAGTTTCTATGGGACAGGTGGTCTTCTTCACTTCCTGTCCTGAATGGCATCACTCACTGTGCAGGTGCTGAACAACTGTGGAGACGGATGTGGCTGTCTTTCAGAACTGCCCTGATTAGCTCCACATTATTATTATTACATATGGACTCACATCAGAAAAATAACACCAGAACCATATTCCCACCTCCTGTAATTTCATTCAGTGTGAACCTGTATGGAATAAAGAGGATTCAAGCGGATTTCACAGGAGCCAGTGCAAACCTGGTCAAGCCAGATTGATTTTGAAATAAAAGGAGCAGATGTTAGAATATCTACATGTGAATTCACATCGGGATCTCTCCCGTGACTCAAATTCCTGGCACGAGGAAGTCCAGCATGACAGCCTGGCAGGAGCAGCCAGACGGCATTATGCTAGATCTGACAGCGAGCACAACGTGGGAATGCTGGCGGGCCGCCAGGCCCCTCGTCCCCAGAGGCTGTGGATGTGACGGGGGAAGCGGGGAGCATGCCAGCATCCACTGGGATGTGACATCCCGCCACGGCTGCCGTGGGGAGGCCAGGCCGTAGCGGAGTGGGGCTCAGCGCTACCCCTCGGGGCGCGGAGGCCCCAACCTCCCGAGTCACTGGCTCCCTGTCGGGCACCTGAGGCGGGCACGGCCCCCTTGGCTGGGTGTCCCTAGGGATGGGGTGTCCCCCCCCCCCCCCCCCCCCCCCCCCCCCCCCCCCCACGCCCCACCCCGCCTCAGGCCAGCTCCGCNCACCCCTCCCCGCCCCGCCACCCGCTCCTGCCCCCACGCCCCACCCCGCCTCAGGCCAGCTCCGCGCTCCCGCCACGGCGCGTCATGCATATTCACGAGGGGGGCGTGGCCTGCCCGCGGCCTACCCATTATTCATGAGGTTTCGCGCGCTTTTGCCGACCACGTGGGGCCCTTTCGCGCGGAATCCGGCTGCGGCAGGAAGAAGCGGCGGCGATGGCGGTGAGCGGCCGCGCCGGGCCGCGCCGGGCCGGGACGGGCGGGGGCAGCGGAGCTGCGCGGCGCTGGGCGCGATCCCCGCGGGGTGCAGATCCCGCTTTTTCCTCGCCGCGGGCATCTTTGCACTGCGGCCCCGATCACCGTCGCGCGGGGTTCGGGGGGGGGGGGGCTTGGAGGCTYCTACCGGGGGCAGCCTAAATGCCGTGGGAAGTCTCCCCGGTGCCCTGCACCGGAGAAGGGAGCCGCCGGTGGGGGGGACCGAAGCCTTTCCCTTCCCCCTGGCTGGTTTAGGCTCTGAGGATTAATCCCTCCGCCCTGCGTCTCCGTTGCCATTTGCAAGGAGGGCAAACCTGGAAGCACGGAACCCCTTTCCCCCCGCCCGGTGCCGGGGAGGAGGGTGCCCCGGGCGCCGCCGCCCTCACCCGCTCCCTCCTTGCAGGACTCCTCCGAGTCGCAGGCCGCGGCCACCAGCCCCGTGCGAAGCTCGCGCCGGGGCGATGCCTTCACGTCCAGCCCCGGGCGGGACCTGCCCCCCTTCGAGGATGAGTCCGAAGGGCTCCTGGGGACCGAGGGGCTCCCCGAAGAGGAGGAAGAAGGGGAAGAGCTCATCGGGGAAGGGATGGAAAGGTAAGGAAATCCGGAGCTGGCTCCCTGGGGGTCGTGTCTGGGGACAGGGGTTTGCTAAAGGGAACCTGGATACAGCCAGTGTGATGCACATCCAGCCCAGCTCCTTACTCTTGCAGCCATAAACGTTGCTGTTTTGTTACTTAGCCAGATCTGCTGGCAAGGTGGTGAACTTTACAGTGCAAAGGCCTGAATGCTGGCATTCATGACCATGGTGCTGGAGCCCTTTGAGCTGCCAGGCATCTTTCTTTGTAAAATGCCTTCCTGCTGAACATGTTCAGTCTTGCTGCAAAATAACTGCGCTGACACCCATCCAGCAGCAGCCAGAGATGGGCTGGAGACCTGGAGCCTGGCCTGATTCAGTGCTATCTGTGCGTGCTAGGGACTACCGCCCCATCCCAGAGCTGGACGTCTATGAAGCAGAGGGCCTGGCCTTGGACGATGAGGATGTGGAGGAGCTGACCGCCAGCCAGCGGGAAGCCGCAGAGCGAGCAATGAGGCAGCGAGACCGCGAGCTGGAGCGGGGCATGGGCCGCATGAGGAGGGGGTTGCTTTACGGTAGGTGTACGTGAGCTTTTACAGGTAGGCTGATCCTGTGTGGTTGACTGTAACCTGGCCCTTGTGCAGGAGCTAGTCTCTCTCACCATCAGAAAGGCAAGGAGGTCTCTGGAGCTCCAGTGGCTCAGCGTACATTTGGGTTCATAGAGAAATGTCTGGCAGTGGGCTTGGTTGGACTCCCCAGGACATGATCCCTTTGTTTTGGGCTTTTGGTTGCTGCTGAAATAAAGTCAGGGTCCCAGGCCTGTATCAAGCATTTGGGATTGTACCTAGCCCATGCTGGGGAGTGTGCTGGGGTTGGTGTTCCTACACAGACTTTTGTGGGCTGGCTAGGAGGGCCTTTATTGCACTTGGAAGTCCAGGCCTTCCTCCTTCAGCATATTAATGATCATGTGTGGGTGCTGTTGAATAAGAATACTCTTATTTCTGCCCAATAAGGTCTGTAGCTACATTGTGAAAGATGTAGGAGTCAGGCTAGAATTGAGCCTGAGTGTGGCTGAGCCTAGGATGGCCTCCTGTTTGTATCCCAGGCTTTGACCTACCTCTTTGCTTCCAAAGCCTGTGCAATTCAACCATGACTAGTCCAAGGAGTGGGAATGGGAATCCCAACTCTGACCAGCTTCTCCTCCCCACCCTCAGATAGCGACGATGAAGACGAAGACCGCCCTTCACGGAAGAGGCGGCTGGCGGAACGGGCTGCCGATGGCATGGAAGAGGAGGATGAAGATATGATTGAGAGCATTGAGAATCTGGAAGACATGAAGGGGCACTCGGTGAGGGAGTGGGTTTCCATGGCAGCTCCCCGACTTGAGATCTACCACCGTTTCAAGAACTTCCTGAAGACCCATGTGGATGACCATGGACACAATGTTTTCAAGGAGAGGATCAGTGACATGTGCAAAGGTAGGGCTTGGTGATTACAGGCTCTCTCCTCATTACATGGGTTGCAATACTTTCCAGTGAACCAGTCCATAAGTGGATTTTCTCTGCCTGTCCTGTTTGTCCCAGACCTTGAGTCAGCACTTTAAAGAACTCTGATGCTGATGGAGATAAATGAATAATGGAAGCATCTGTACTATCTTCTTTGATTCTGGCTTACTAATAAGAAGGCCCTTGGCATCTGCTACTCATTAATATTCATACCATAGAAATGCTGGCAAAAAAATATGTGGGGCAGCAGACAGTGGTCTGCAAGCTCACAGTCTCAAAGAGACAACAATTACTTGCTGTCTGTGCCAGTTACTTTTGCACACTGGAAACTGGATTATCCAGTGAAGGGACATAAATAGACCTTGTGACTTTGAAAACGATGTCAGTGTTGCAGCCATGTATTCTGACTAGGAACTGACAGAAGCAGCAATCTTTAAGGCTGTCATTGATAAATTTTAAAAACAAAAATTGTCACATCTAAGAACAGCTCAAGTAAGTGTAGTTTCTTGTATTTCTTCTTTATATTGAGGCAGAAGCTCCAGAAGCCTGAGTACTGGATCAGGATCAGTGTTGTACAGCAAGAAAATAAAAGCCATTTGTCTTGTTCCTTCCCAGGAACATAAGAGACAGAAGGTTTTTGCCAGCCATTCAGCACAGTTGTTTCTCCTGTTAATTTCTATTTCCTGGAGGTCTGTAGTGGAGTTATGTGTTGGAGTGAGGCTTCTGAGTCTCAGGAACACTGAACCTGGGAAATATCTGTGCAGAACTGGTGAGGAACAATCAAAAGTTTGGTACTGGTAAAGAATTTAGCAGAAAAATGACTGTAAAACAAAAGTTTTCCAACCATTTCAGCTTCTTGACCTCTGAATATTTTTTCATGGGAGGTGTAAACATCAGCAAAACCTGCAGAAAACAGGTTTGTCTGTTCTGGTCTTTTGCAGACTCATCAATGGGTGAGCAGGTTGCAAATAAAATTCGCCCCCTCTTTTTCTCCAGAAAACAGAGAGAGCTTGGTGGTGAACTACGAAGATCTGGCTGCCCAGGAACATGTCCTTGCCTACTTTCTGCCTGAGGCCCCAGCAGAAATGCTGAAGATCTTTGACGAAGCAGCCAAGGAAGTGGTGTTGGCCATGTACCCCAAGTATGATCGTATTGCTCAGGAGATCCATGTTCGTATCTCCCACCTCCCTTTGGTGGAAGAGCTGCGGTCACTCAGGTAAGCAGCAGAATTACCAGCTCAGGAGAGCTAGACTGCTGGCTAAAGCTCTGAATAGGTCCAACAGGATGACTGAGCCCAATACAGGAAAAAATTCAGTTTAAGGATTAACTTCCAGTGTCCCCAAAGGTAAAACACAAACCTCAGGAGAAAACTCTWACTGATAACTGTTTCCTATTAAGCCTTTACCAGTTGTGCCTTGTAACAAGAATGCCTTCTGGGTCTTCTGTCTTCTGTACRCCCTGCAAGCATCCAGCATCTCTCTCTTTCCTTAGGCAACTGCACTTGAACCAGTTGATCCGGACCAGTGGGGTGGTGACGAGTTGCACAGGGGTCCTGCCTCAGCTCAGCATGGTCAAATACAACTGCAGCAAGTGCAGCTTTATCCTGGGACCCTTCTTCCAATCCCAGAACCAGGAGGTGAAACCTGGTTCCTGTCCAGAGTGTCAGTCTCTTGGTCCCTTTGAAATCAACATGGAAGAGGTAAGACATGTGGGCACCTGGGAGCCTCTTGTCTGGACAGGGTTATCTGCTTGTCCTGCCCAGGCTGCTGCGTTGCCTGTTCTTCCCACCTGGCCTTGGCTCCCTCCCTTTGAACAAGCTTGGTGCTGTGAGAGGGCAGTAGTGCTATATGCAGAGCATAGGTCTTGTCTGTTTGAGTTAATGACCTGAATCTGCCTGATTTGGCACCCAAAAGTCCTTTACTGTCTCTTCGTAAGTGTTTGGGCTGAATCTTTTGACACATTCATCTCTGTGGTACATAGTGACCTATCGGTATTGTACAAATGCAGAAACAAAGCATCCAGCTCTCCTCCTTCCTAAGTTAGGTCAGTATTTCCTGGTCTGCTGGTTAAGGTAACTAGATGACAGTAGCAAAATCATTGATGTGGAGATTCTGGCTTTCATTCTTTGCTCCGACCTCTGATTTGCTTTGACCTCTGCACATTAACGCAGCTGGTCAGTCCCTGCAGGCCAGCTTTACAGGCAGTGCCTACTTTATCCTTTATAATGTGCTGATTTGCTTTGACCTCTGACCATCACAAGCATGGTGTCCTCCAGGAACCAGTCCAAGATTTGGGTGGACCTTGGAGGCTGAAATGCAGAGGCCAGATGTGGCAAAGAACTTTGCTGTCCCCGTGGTTGTCCCTACATCCTCGAATTGCTCCTAATAACCTCCATCCCTTCTTGCCTTTAGTTAGTACCCAAGGTCTAGTAAATCTTCGAATGGACCTTTTCAAGTGAGATGCCTTTGAAAAGCACCAGCACTGCTGATACCAGCCAGACTTGCTGGGTAACTTTTTTGTTGCTGCAGACGGTCTATCAGAACTATCAGCGCATCAAAATCCAGGAGAGCCCTGGGAAGGTAGCTGCCGGCAGGCTGCCCCGCTCCAAGGATGCCATTCTCCTCGCTGATCTGGTTGACAGTTGCAAGCCAGGGGATGAGATTGTGAGTAAATTGTTGAAGTTATGTACAAGGTGAACACAGAACATTTTTAAACTCACTGACAATACAATAACATCAAAGGGACCTGGATAGTTGTATCCAGAGCAGACGTAGGGAGGGGTTATCCACAGACACATTTGGACAGCTACTTTCAAGACTGGTATCTTAAAATGGAAAGAGGGGGCTGTTCTGTACTGTATGGGAACTGATATACCCTCTCCTGGTTCCAAGGAGCTAACAGGGATCTACCACAACAACTACGACGGCTCCTTGAACACTGCCAATGGGTTCCCAGTGTTCGCGACTGTTATCTTGGCCAACCACATTGCCAAGAAGGACAACAAGCTGGCCATCGGGGAGCTGACTGATGAGGATGTGAAAGTGATTGTGGGTCTGTCCAAAGACGAGCAAATTGGGGAGAAGGTGAGTCGGCCTCAAACAGGCCTCCTCTTCCTGCTGACAGCCAGCCATCTGCTGGCAGTTGGATCGGAGAATGGTGGAAGGTATCAGCTGGTGAAACAGTGGTCAGAGGAACTTTTAGAAATCCCATTCCTGTCTGAAAGCATCTGGTCTTCTGTAGCTCTTGGACAGCTGTTGCCGAGAGTGAGTTACAGGAAGGAGGTGCATAAGGCACTCTCCCCTTGTACTTTTTGGGGTCAGATTCCCTGTGTCTCCCCTTCCTTCTCTGAGCCTTCTGCATCACAACAGGGTGAAAGACACTCGGACACTATTTGTATATATGATCATTATTCTCTCTCTCTCCATGTCCTGAAAGCAAATGGAGAGGAAGAGTTCTGAGGGGCTGATGCATGTGTCTCCAGTCCTTTTAAGGGGATGTTTTTAGCTTAAGCTGTGGAAGTCTTAGCTTTGCTTCTCTCTGTCTGGAAAGACCTGAATCCAGTACTCGGAAGGACAAAGCTCCTCTATGGGTGCRCATGGAACCTCACTTGGAGTGGGTTTAGGCTCTCTAGTGTGGGGACTTCATTATGTTACCTTGGTCACACAGTTCAGTATTCACTGCGAGGTTCCCTCTGGGTGGAGCAGCTTCATTTGAGCCAGGGCTGGTTTGAAATCAGTAGTCTCCAGCATCAGGATATTATCAAAATACCCTTGAGAAAGTACATCAGTTGTTTATAGTAATGAATGCTTGACCATGATGGCAAATCATGTGCACCACAGCACATCCAGCTACTCTCATGTGCAGTCAGCAAGTCTCGAATTGAATCAAGGTCTCCAGCTTAGCAACACCTGATAACAGGCACAGCCTCTCCGGTATGCTCTGTGCACAACAGCAGCATGGAGGCAGTGTCAGGAGTTTCCAGCACCAGACTACAGAATCTCCCATGGTCCAACAGCACCATTTTTGTGAAGCAACTTCAGGGGACACTGGGTGGATAGTTAAAACTGAAATATCCCCCTCTCAGTGGTTAAAGGACCGTTTGGAAAGAGCAGTATTGTAAGGGGAACTGTAGGTACTGCCCCTTAGTGCTTTTCATGCCAAATTCTGCCCAGACTGAGCAACGGTATTCTTTGGACAACTTCTCTGGTTTTCCTTTCAGATTTTTGCCAGCATTGCCCCATCTATTTATGGGCATGAAGATATCAAGAGAGGCTTGGCTTTAGCTCTATTTGGTGGGGAGCCCAAAAACCCAGGTGGGTGTCACTTGTATTTGGTGTCACATGGTGCTGCTTCACTCAGCTGAAAGCAAATGGATTTGCTGCAAATGGGGTTGTCTGCGCTATTGGAATGAGAGTGGTTAGAGTTGTCTGTATGTCTTGGTGACAGACGAGGTAACAGACTAAGGGATATCTGCAATGGAAGTGACTGTTTTTATCACACTACCAACTTGATGTAGGAGTTGAAATGCTAAGACTGAAAACGGCTCCTGCTGCAAACCTGGGCAAATTTTTCTCTCTCCTCCTCTAGGAGGTCAGGTTTAATGTCTCTGCAGAGACTTGACCTCTTGGCATCCTGATTTCTTAGAAGGAAGTATTCAGCGAGGTTAGAAATGCTGCTTTTCACACCTGCATTTTAAAAAGATGCAGTTGCGGTGGGAAGTGAGAAGTTTTGCTGTGAATTCTGCATGCTCATGTGCCACTAACTTTGGTCCTTCATTACTTTGGCCTTTCTGGGTGCTCTAAACTGTGCTCTAAACAAAATGCTCTGGGTGCTTTAAACAAAATGTGACAGCATCCAAAGCTGATTTTCCCTCAGCTTCTCTGTAGAGTGTTTCCCCTGCCTGCTCTTTGCCTTCCCTTCAGCYCTGTGGCCTACAGGGCAGGGTTGCTGTCAAGGTGTATGCAGAGGACTCAGCTGCTTGTGCGTCTCTCCCATTTCTGTTACAGGTGGCAAACACAAAGTCCGTGGCGACATCAACGTGCTTCTGTGTGGCGATCCTGGTACTGCGAAATCACAGTTTCTTAAGTACATAGAGAAGGCGTCTAGCAGAGCCATCTTCACCACTGGCCAGGGTGCCTCTGCCGTAGGCCTCACAGCCTATGTCCAGAGGCACCCAGTCAGCAAGGAGTGGACTTTGGAGGCAGGAGCCCTTGTGCTGGCTGACAGGGGTGTCTGCCTGATTGATGAATTTGACAAGGTGAGTCCTAGCTTCATCGTCTCTGTGGGAGGGCTGAGCTGTGGACCTCTGCAGTGAGGACGCACTGTAACTCAGGCTACCATTCCCCAGCCAACTGGGATTCCTGCAGTTTGGTTAGGTCCTTTGCTAGTCCATAATGTAGTATGCAATCTTTTCAGAGCTTCCCACACAAGCTAATTCCCTTTGGTGCATTTGGGGAATGGGTGTAAACATAGATTCAGTTCAGGTTCTCCTTGCTTTCTCATAGATGAATGATCAGGATAGGACCAGCATCCACGAAGCTATGGAACAGCAAAGCATTTCCATTTCCAAAGCAGGCATTGTCACATCCTTGCAAGCCCGTTGCACCGTAATTGCTGCTGCCAATCCCATAGGTAAGTGCTGGGGGACCACAGGACCATCTCAGGCCTCCACCATCAGTCGGTTGTCACAAGAACTGCAGTGTTGCTTCCCCTGCCTCTGCTTGGTTTCTGCAGTCTGGAGCAGAGAACAAGCAATAAAGGCTGCCTGTGCAGGAAGTCTGTGTTTGCTTCAATGCTTCACCCTTGGAGTCTGTTTGACCTTGAGATTTGTCTTTCTGATCCAGGTGGACGATATGACCCATCATTGACTTTCTCGGAGAATGTAGACCTGACAGAGCCCATCATCTCTCGATTYGATATCCTGTGTGTGGTGAGAGACACAGTGGACCCTGTGCAGGTACAGGCTGTGCTATGAATCTGAGCTTGTGCTGGGCTCATGGTGATGCTGTTGGGATGCTCAGCTGCAAATGGCCACTGTGTTTTGCTGTCCAGTAAGTGACTTTTGTTCTTATTATTCCACTGCTCTCTTGTAGGATGAAATGCTTGCCCGATTTGTTGTGGGCAGCCATGTCAAGCACCATCCAGGTAGTAAGGAGGCAGTGAATGGGGATGCCAATGAGGTGATTCTTCCCAACACTTATGGGGTTGAACCCATTCCCCAGGAGATCCTGAGGAAATACATCATCTATGCCAAAGAGAAGGTCCATCCCAAACTGAACCAGATGGACCAGGACAAGGTGGCCCGGATGTACAGTGACCTCAGGAAAGAATCTATGGTGAGGATACTGAGAAAAGGGGGGAGGAAGTACGTATCCAGACTGCAAATCAGCCACTGACTGCTCCAGCAYAGGTTGACACATTCTAGCTATTCACATCACAAGAGTCTGTGCYGCTTTTTTGTGAGAGAGAGGCAGATCCAGGAGTGTCTGCTAAACAGATGATTCTTGATCTAATGCAGAGTCTTGCCTGTTGATAATCCATGGACTGGACACATGTACAAGTGCCTGCTATCGCAAAGTCCTCTATTGTGGCTGAGTCTGGCAGGCCTGTGGGAGATACCAGTATTAGCTCAGCCCCACATGCTCCTGGTGCACTCCAGGGAACCGTTCTGCATAGGAATGCCCTTCTCTTTTGTCTGTGGGATCTCTTGGACTCATTTTATCCTCCCCCTTCTCTTATTCCAAAAAGAGGAATTTGCTAAGGTCAGAGGGAAATTTTTGGAGCTTGGGTAAACTGGGTTTTTATTGTTCCTTAAACTCCCCAGTAGGTAACAGGGGATTGCTGTACCCGGCAAGACAGTAAACAATGGCAAAGAGAGACCCAGAGTAGCATCCCCTCACACTTGGGTGAATTAAAATGTTGAATAGGAGAGCCTTTGCTGCTCTGTGCAGATGTGCCAGCAGGTGGCAGAGCCTCCTTTAGCCTGGAAAGGTCTTAAAGGCCCGGGAGTAGYTCCCTATGGTGGCAAGTAGGTTCTGAGCCAGACTAGCCACCTTTCTAGCCCCATGCCTTTTATTTTGCAGTAAGGAGTTACTCCCTCCTCTCCCTCCTTAGGCGACCGGCAGCATCCCCATCACAGTACGTCACATCGAGTCCATGATCCGGATGGCAGAGGCTCATGCCCGCATGCACCTGCGGGATTATGTGGTGGAGGATGATGTCAACATGGCCATCCGGGTGATGCTGGAGAGCTTCATCGACACGCAGAAGTTTAGCGTCAYGCGGAGCATGCGCAAGGTGGGTGTGCATCTGTCGAGGGTTGTAGCTGAACCCCAGGCCCCGTGGCTTTGACTGCAGCCTCTTTGGCTGCTCTGGCCATGCGAAGAGACTCACCCAGGCTCAGCATGGTCATGTCCTACAGGGCAAGGTGGCGAGCCTGTGTAAATGGAGTGTTGAGAGTCTGAAGGCACTGCTACGTGGCTGTCCTCAGTCTCTGGTGGGATGCGTAAGCTCTCTTAGGAGCTGTGCTTTGCTGAGGCTGAGAGATGTGAGGCATGAAGTGTGTCCTGAGTCTCTGTATCCAAAACACTGCAGGTGCTCTCCTCTACTGCTGCTGCCACATAATGGTTATTGAGACAAGCAGGCAGTTAGCTTCTTCACTGTTTTTCTGTGTGCAGCTCTAGGGTTCCTCAGAGGACAGTTAACCACAGTGTGGCCCTCACTGTGGTTTAGTACGCAAGAGTCTGCCCTTTTCTCCGAGTGGCAGGGTCTGGCTCTGAACAGCTCTTGGCTGGCTGCAGCCTGGCATTTATCCACTCTAAGAGCCTGCCCTCAGTCTGGGCGACTCGTGGCCTCTCTCTTTGACTCTGAAGAGCCAGCCAARTGTGAGCGTCTGCTGGGGAAGCACGGGGCAGTCTGGGTGAAGGGAAGCTGCTCCTTCCCTTCCCCCTTCCCCCTCCGCAGTAGTATGCGGTCAGCCTCTGGGAGGCTCCAGGGCTGGTTGCGTGGCCCCTGCAGAGATTGCAGACAGTGGCAGATTTGAGAGCAGCCAGCGGAGAAGTGTCTTGGCTGTTACAGGGCTATTGTGCAACTGCATGTGCAGGTGGCAGGCTGGCAAGGCCTGAGTCCCTTAGGAGATGTTATGAGTGCAGGTGACAGTGGTGTCATTTGGTTCCCCTTGTGCTTTGTGGGAGGAGGGKGTTGGTTGGTGTCGGGCAGGGAAGACCTGCAGTGCGTCACTCGGTTCCTAACTCTCTTGGCTCTTCTCATCCTCCCTTCCAGACATTCTCCCGCTACCTTTCATTCAAGCGAGACAACAACGAGCTGCTGCTGTTCATCCTGAAACAGCTGGTTGCAGAGCAGGTGATGTACCAGAGAAACCGCTATGGGGCCCAGCAAGACATCATAGAAGTCCCAGAAAAGGACCTGGTGGATAAGGTATGGGCTTATTGTAACAAGCCTTCCTGGGGGCTGGCRCCTGCTCTGTCTGCAGCCTCACAACCACAGGGGTGCTCTCAAATGTGTAACTTCACTTTCTGAGTTATGGCACCAGAGAAGCCTCGTGTTAATCAATAAAACCCCAAGAAACAGGACTGCTTCRTCTGTCTCTGCCCTTGTCTTGTCAGGGAGTGCCATCCTCTTCCCCCTCAGTTCTCATGCACCCCCACAGAGCTTTGGGTTTGGAGCAATAAATCCTGCAGTATGACTGTTGCTTTGCAGGTGAATGAGAACATGAGTTCCCCAGCACTTGTGTTTAAAGTAAAAACGAACAGAAAAATCTCTGCTTGTGTGAACTTTCCTAATTGATACTGGGGCTCAATCTTCTCCTCCCTAATGCACTCTCATCCCTGTGCTGGGGATGCATTCCTGGCTTCCTGCCATTCCAGGCAGTGTATTTACCTTGCTTAGTACTGAAACAGTATTTGCTTCCCTGGTTCCCACTTTTCTGCTCCTCACATTGAATGTACAGAGTAACTGCTCCCTCCAGAGCCACCAGCCTCGTGCTTGCCTGTTCGACCTCCCCCAGTTAGAGGTCTCCTGCAAAACTGACTCCCACTGGGAGAGGTCTTGTGGGCTCTTGAATAATAGTTGTATTTTAGCTCTAGTGGAAGTAAAAGGACAAGCTGAGAACAGGCAGATGCTGAGCCAGCRTCCTGTCTTTGCTCAGCTCAGCTCTGCCAATGCTCCTTCATCCTGACCTACAGTCTCCCCTGCTACTGCAGTTGTGGTTCCTGCTGAGCAGAGATTGCTGACTGTCAAATTGTGTGAGGTGTCTGCTATGGAAAACCACATGGTTCCTATTTTTTTTGATAAACTTTTATTCTCCCCTTCTTCCTCCCAGGCTCGGCAGATCAACATCCACAACCTCTCTGCCTTCTACGACAGCGAAGTGTTCAAGATGAACAGGTTCAGCAGGGACGTGAAGCGGAAGCTGATTGTCCAGCAGTTCTGAGGCTGGCAGTGGAGTCTGCCACATGCTCTTATGAGATAAAACCTCGGTGTTGCCATCCACCCGGGAATGCTACAAAGTAGATCGTGATCCAGAGGGACTAAGCTGCACACTCTCTTGCTTGTTTTGTGCCTTATGGATTAGGGGAGTGCTGAGCTGTTGAAGACTTTGTAAATAGAACAGAGTTAAGTAGTTAAGTGCCCAGCTAAGTCTGTTTAGCAACTTCAGTCACTGTTTTGCCTTGTAGCTGAGCCCAGCAGGGAGAAAATTGCTGGCCACATAGATGGCGTTTGCTGTTTGCTTGTCCCTAGTTGTTATGGGCTCATCTACAGGAGGGGCAGAGAGGGAGCATTAGAAAAGCATTTGTCTGTCTTATCCACGCCCCTTGGATTACAAGCATCCTCAGGGATTCTCTTTTCCCATCTCTGGCGACTGTGCAGCCTGCTGGGTGATAATTGAGACTGCTTTCAACTCTCCATGAACCAGCCAGCCTCTCAGCTCCAGGCCTTTGTGCCTGACACTTGACATTTCCCCAGGTGCCCACATGGGTTGACCTTGTGTTTGGTTTCTGCAGGGGAATGGAGGGGATGGGGGAAAATGAGAACTTAAATAAAACATAACTGTTTCTAATATTAGTGGTGATCGGTGTGGGCAGTGGAAGCTCCTTCAGTACATCCTGAGGCAGCGTCCAGAAACACTAGGGGAAGGGCTTCCCCTTCCTTATTGGGTGCCAGCTCTGTGCTGCTGTGAGCAGATGTGAATTTACAGCTGAATCCAAATGGTGGCACCTGAACTGAACAGCATCTCCTCGTCCCCTGTGTTGAGGATGAAGTACCCCAGTGTTGTTTTTGAGAGTGGTGGAGGAGCCCTAAGCTGGAGGTGTGCAGGAAGGTCAGGGTGGGCTGAGTGTTGGCACACAATTCCCTTGTGTGCATTTTGAATACGTTTGTTTCTCAATACTGTTGTGTTTCCTCCTCTTTCGGGAACTTCTGCAGCTACAGAGAGGGAAGAAAAGCATAACTGAGCAACCTGGACACTGCACCAGCTGCCTAGCAGTTTGCTGATGCAGGGGGAGTTTTATGTCCTGGGCTTCCCATCCTTTGTTTGCTCTTGATATTAGCAGGAACTCTCTGTGGGAGTGGAGGAGGATAAATCCTGCCTATGCTGGTCTCTCAGCTATTGCACATCTTCACTGTGGAGGGATACCAAGAGATAGTTGTCCACAGGACAGTGTGATGAACACTGTCATTCCCACCCAGGGCCTGCAGTGGATCCTTTTCCATCCTAACTGCCTATCGGAGCAATGATCCCACTGTGGGACTCTGCCCCATGAATAGCAGTATCACCCTGAGACCATCCTGTCGCAGTATATATCTCCTACCTCCCTTCCTTTCCAAGTCTTTGTTTAGACACCCTTGATCTCATGTCTTGGCTGCCATTTGGATTCCAGCCTGGGAGAAGCAGTAAACCCTCTCCGAGATGCAGCTGCAGTTGGTAGTGAATGTGCTTCGCCTGACTTGTCTTGAGGGACGGTAAGGCATCTCCAGCCTCCTCCCACCTTTGCTTGAGTGAATTTGTAAACTGGATGCTGCAATTCTGGGCTGGCCAAGCAGACCATGTCCCTGGCTGTCGATCTGTGGAGTTTGTCATGCCGATGTGTGTGAGTGTGCGTCCCCTCAGCTTGGTTGTAACTCGAGGAGCTAGCAGTGCTTGAACCCTGCTGGGGGCTTAGCACATGACTCTCAGCCTGGAACTGGCTCTGCATGTTGCCTTTTCTGTCTGCCAGCTCCCTCCTGTGTATTTGTTTAACTGTTTTGGCTGTTTTTCCCTTCCCACTGGGTCTCTGTCTACCAGGGCTTTCTGCAGGCAGGCAGCCTGCAGAGGCACTTTCCTGGCATGTCCTCCCTGGCTGAGCTAGCCCTTTGCTGCCTGAGGGTGTACGTGGGTCAGGTGTGTGTGTGCTGGGGATGGCAGAGCTGCTGCATGCCTGTGACCACACAGTGAGGCTGTGCTTAAAGCTGGCGTGGTCCCTAAGGGCTGGGGCGCAGAGCTGTTAGCACCTCGCCTCCTAATGCCGGAGGCTGTGGGCAGAGACAGGCCCTGGGGAGAGCAACCGGGAGTACTTGCAAGCTGCATCCAACTCTGCGGGAACCCGCGTATTTTGCTGGCGAAAGTGCTGGCCCTGAGATGATAAAACCAGCAGTAATGAGGGATGCAACAGGCACGTCAGCAATGGAGCTTGTGTGTTTAAGGAATTAATGTTGGGTGTGGAGGGAGGGAGGGAGGAAGAGGCTCTGTGTTGTGCTAGAGAAATACAAAGCACTTTCTAAACACTTGCAACTTCGTGAAGCCCCTGCTATGCCTTTGGTGACCCAGGCAGAGAGTTACCTACCTAGCTAAGCATGTCACTGCAAACCGTAAGAGAATACACGGTGTGAGGACTAAGTGGGACTCCTGGTTTTCCCAGTTCTTTGCCCTGTTGCTGGACACAGCTGTTGACAGTCACCCTTCAGTTTTGTCCTACAAGCTACCCCTGCCTCCTTTGCTCTGACCCCCCCCCCCACTTGGCACTGGGTGTGAGCAGTAGCAATAGAGAGATGCTGTTCTTGGAGTCACTGGTTTGTCACTCTACTCATCCCTACAGAGGCAGTTATGCTTTCCCACCTTGTTGTGCTGCCAGCATCCAGCAGAGCAATGAATTCTTGCAGCTGCGCCCTTGCTAATGTTGGCATCAGCGGCTCAGTGGAGTGTTAATGCCAGTCTGAAGGCATGTTCCTCCTCTCATGGCCACTGAGCTTTTTGGGTTCCCTGGAGCAAGTTTCGGTTGTTGACAGCATCGGGTGTCTGGTCGGGACAGGGGTGAACACAGATGCTGTTTTGAACAGGGATCGTCTTGCCAGGGGGCTTGTTCCAGCTGAACGTAGCAAGGATTTCACTGCAGGGCTCTGGAGGTGAGCAAGCCAGAAGCCAAGCTCTAACGAAAGAGGGAGTTGCTCCCCTGACAACCCTGGGATTAGCCAAGCTTGAGCACTTGGCTCCTCACTGCTGTGATCCAGACATCGCACAGGGCCTCTGACAACATGGGGCAAAAGCAAGGGTCTTTGGGAAGTGAGGCTTGTCCATGACAGGCAGCACCTGGGCTTTCAYGGGAAGATGATGGGGGTGTTCCTGCAAAACAGACAGGGCTCTGGGAAGCCAGGCAGTGTCCCTGCTAGCAGCCGTGCCCTCCTTGGGACTGTGATTGTTGGTGACTGCTGAGTCAGGCTGTCTTGGAAGAGCATCCTGACTTCAGAAAGGGCACGATGGGCTGGATCCTTGTACAGTTTAATTTGAACATGCTGTGTGCAGACTCCTGAGAAGACAGCATTGCTCTCTAAGTCTCATAAAATGTTGTTTGACCTTAGCCCAGCACGGAGCATTCTGGATAAATGGAGCATAACACACACACACACACACACACACACACACACACACACACACACACACACAGCATGCTTGCTTGGAGGTGTCTGCAGATAACCAGCTAAAACATGTGAGGGCATGTGATGTGGCTAAAAAAGAGAGGGACAGAAACCCCCTCCCCTCCCTACAAGCTCGTTCCTATGTATTGAAAGAGTTTAGAGTCTTGATGGCTTCTGCTTTTATTCTGATGATAAACCAATATGCTACACGGTCTGCAGCTCCTGGGTTGTATCCARTGTGCTAAGGGCTGGTTCTGAGCCTGCTTGTCAAATGGCAGATGCCCCACAGGTAGGGAATGTCCTACCTTCACTAGTATAAGGGTTTTTTTTTTTTTTTTTTAATTAACGCAAAAGCAACTTGGAAAAACTAGCATATGCAGCATTTTTGGACCAAAAGTATTTCACTTTCTCCTCTGCCAGACTTTGGCTGGAACCAGGTCTGTCCATCTCCTGTGGGTTTAATAAAAGGCTGGCTAGGAACTGGTTTACAAGGTCTTCCCCAGTGYAGCTGTGCTCAAGGTGTCAGTGGACAGCGTCATCTTTGTGTCCTAGAGGAGCCAGCTAGCTGCCACCGAGTCAAGGGGGCCATTTCAGGTGCTTACGGCTCCGTCTTTGTTGACCTCGGCTGACGTGAATACCTGAACTCCAACAGGCGATTGCGTCCCATGAAACACAGGAGAATATGTTTGTAGCGGATGTGTATCCACAACACAGCTGAGTTACTGCAGACAGCTAGCCCTTGTGCCATGCTGAAGTGAGGATGCACTCTGAACTTCCTAGTATTTTTCCATCTCCTGAGATGCTTTTCCACTTAACAACGCAGAGCCAAAGTTGGATCAGGCTTCTGCTGTAGTTTGCATTTATTATGCAGCTGTTGCTGCCATGACTCTGATTTAATGTCTCCATTATCATGGAGCTCTGGTTTGCCAGTGACTCCAGCCGTCCAGTATGCTCTTCAGCCATAACTAAACATCTGTGGGGAACCTCAGGGGGGGCAAATGAGTGTAGCATCTTTCGAGGAAAAGCACCTTGGAAGGTGGTTGTGCTCCTTTCTGTTCATCCTGCAAGCCACTTCCCTCTAAAGGCAAGGTGGAGCTGCGGGGGGAACCTGGGGGCAGGTGCCAGCTACTCCTCTGATTATTTGGTGCTAGGGAGATCTGAAAGCAACTGTTCTGTGTAAACAATGCTGAGGAGTTTCAGTCCCATCAAACTGAACAGAAACACAGCTGTAGGAGTGGCAGTGGTCCAAGCAAGCCATTGCATGGCTCTCCTCAGAGTCAACATACCCCAGCCCTCTTCAGCTACAGGCTGTTCCCTTTGCTCTGGCGACTCCTGCATCCCAGCATAGCTAGCCATCAAAGAACCAGGACTTTATCAGAGGATAGCATTAGGCTTTTCAATTTAGCAAGGAAAAGTGTAATCCAGGAACCACCTCTAGGTCCTTCCCAGTGAAGGTGCTTTGTTCAGCAAGGGGAGGAAACTCCCCTCTGGATGACCTCTCAGGTTACTGTGCAAAGAGGAARACTTACATTATCAGGGTCCTGAGGGCACTCACTAATAAACATTAATTGCCATGACCAGTCTCACCTGGGGCCTCCACCCCACCCCCACCCATAGGTCCAGGAGCCCCATTTAAGCTCAGGCTGTAGGAGTACTGGTTTCTAGCTCAGCYGCAGCCATGCTCTTGCCTGGCCATGGAACCTGCTGGTCTGGACCCCAACCTGCAGATTGACCTTTTTGGCTTGATCTCAGACCTACCTTGTCCCTGTGGATCTTCCCAGTGTTCACTGGATTGYGTGTGACCCTGGCTACCTGGGCTGACTTTCCAGCTTCGCCCTATGCTTGCCTGATGATCTGGATTCCTGGTTGAAACTGGCTACCATCTCTGGGTCTGCCCTGCTTGCCTTTCCAGCAAGGCCCCTGTTGTACGAGCTGTGTTATTGTGCTCAGCTCCCTGTCCTGTAAGGCACAGCCATCCCTTGCTGCTCTATGCCATGTACTCCCCAAACTTTGCATAGCAAGGGCTTGGCAGTCACTTGCTTGGGCTTAGGTCACTGCTCTGAGAGAGGCAGAGCAGAGACCAAATTTCCCATACCTTGCTACTAACCTCATGAGTCTGTCCACCTTCATGTCATTAACCTTTTTTGTATTTCTGCAGATTTTCCCTTCCCAGAAAGGATATTTGGTCTCTGCTTAGGATCTGAGTTGCTGAACTCAACACTGAGATAAAGGGTTTCTCCAAGCTCTGCTGAACAGAAGCCCAATTTAAATGCTCCGAGTAAGCCTGAAGAGCTTAAATCTTTTCCCTTCCTGGGGGGAGCTTAGCAGTCACCCCTCATGTGAGTGGCAGGCGGTGACTGTCCCTCCATGAGCTAACGCCAATAGAATGATGTGACTGAGTTGCTGTTCCTCCAGTGCAGAGTCCCATCCCTCGGGCTATGAGGTAACCTGCTTTGGCTTTCATCAGCAGAGCTGTTTGGTTCCTTGCCCCAGGTGGCATCTGTTAGATGGTGGTTATTCTGGCCCTTTAATCAAATCCAGTACAGCTTTGTTTTCCTCTGCCCTCTAGGAGTCTGGGCTTTGCTGTCAGAGCCTCCCGCAGGAGAATGGCATGGCTGTTAATGCAGCGATCACCTCTGCTTTAGCGCAGAGAGAAATGTAAAGCTTCGTGGATGGAAAGCAGCAGGGGCATGTGAAAACTGGGAGGAAAAATAAAGAACAACTTGTGCTTGCTCTTCTACTATGCCTTACGGCAGGGGATGGGAAACAAGCAGGACCGGTAACAGCACCGTGGCCCAGGTAGGCAGCATGCCTTCTTCCCCTAAGGGAAGGAAGCYGATGCAGAGAGATGCAGAAAGGCTAAAAATGATACAGAAAAACTCGCTTTCACTCTTGGGCTCTAAACAGAGCAGATTCTGTTTCCCCCTAATTACAGTGCATCCCCAGAGCATTAATTGCTCTAGGTCTCTCATCCTGAAGTGTTTATTGTGTCTCCCCCCATGCGCTTTTTGGACAAGTGTAGAAGCTTTGTGCTGTGCCCAGAGAACGGCTGTGCCCCTCACGCCCTAAGCTCTGCGAGAACAGAACAGGTACCTGCCCCTGCCTGGTACAGTCAAAATGTTTGTGTCCCAGCATTAAAAAGGCTAAGTCAACAAATAAGCTTAAAACGCTTGTTGGAGACTCTGAAATTAATTCATGTATACAGCAAAAAGGGGGAGGTTAATTCTCTCCTTGTGCTTAAGAAAGGAGGGGTTGGACCGGGCCTGGCAGGGGAAGTCTTGAGCCTCCCCAGGAAGGGGGACTAGATGCCAAAAGGCTGTCCACCCTTGCAGGAGATGGGTTAAAGTGTTTGGTGTGCCGCAAGCCTGCCCCAAAGAGGCAAAAAGCTAAGCAAGCTGGAAAGAGTTTGAGATGTTTTTTTCTTTCTGCCCTAAGAAAGGGCACAGATAATTTTTTCCATTGTGTGTGCAAAGAAAAAGGAAGGGTTAAACCTTTTTCCTGATACTGGTAACATCTTGCATTTCTAACRCTGCAAGAACCTAACATCTGAGTGCTTRTTTGTTTTGCTTATTGTTTACTTTCTTGCTCTGCTGAGCAATGGTAATAGATTAATTTCACCTTTGTAGGTAAATTAAATTTTGCTGTAGTTGGGAGACTAAAACATCTTAACAGCATATTTCAAATTAATGTTGTTTTTGTTTTTTTTAACATGGAATTTCAAAACAAGTTAGACTTCTGTTGAGAATACTTTGCATTTAATTTCTTTTTAATTAACAAGTTTAAGGCACTGAATTCTTTTCCTTAGCTATCACCTCATTCCTCAGTAATACTTGTTTGCTTGTATCATGGAACAAAACATGACCCTTAAATTGAAATCAGAAAGCTGGCTAAAATTCCTGAAGGCAAAAGCTCTTTTTGGTAAYTTACGGGGGCAGACAGCAGAAGGATTTTTGGTTTTGTCAGCCTAAAATACACACTTGCTTTCTGATTCTGTATAATAGACATAACTGTGAATTGAATTGAACAATTTGGGGGAAGAACAGAAAAACACAGACAAAGGCAATATTGAGGAAAAAAAAATTCCTGCTATCACTTTTCAGAACAGTTCTGGAGCAGYTATAAAAAAGCATTTAGTGCAATTGCAAAGCCCTTTTTACCAGTGCACTAAACATTGCTTGAGAATATACACCAGATAGGGAAGCTGGAGAAGATCAAATGAGGAATGACAACCCTTTGCCTATAAAGTTGTCTATCTCAGAACAGACCCTAACTAGCCATACCCATTCAAGGTACCATAAAATGAGAAGACACAGGGGCAGGGTTTAAGTTCATGCTCTCTTGAAAGATGACTGGTATTGCTCATCTCTGGCTGTTTCCTGCTATGCTGGCAGTGCTGACCTGGCTGATCGATGTTGCTGCTAATTTTTATTTCATTTTCTTGCCTAAGATGCATCTTCTCCTTTTATACTGCCCCTTTATGTTGCTCAGTCTGAGACCAATGCACAATGTCAAAATAAATCCAAGCAGCATAAGAGAGCACCATGAGCCTCAAAGGAAGTATGTGTAGTGCCATGCCCACGTGGTTTCCATCCCTCTGATCTGAGGGCATGTAATACATGAGGGTGTTTCTGCACTTTCTTTAATGTGATTAGGATGCTGCAGACTCTGGATCCAACTTCTAAGATTTGGGGCTTGATTGTACCAGGGTCAGGATATCTGAATGGCTTTCAGTTACCCACTTGTAGTAAGCCACCTGCATGCTAAGAGAGCCAAATTACCAGCAGAAAAGTGAAAAATGACAAGAGTATTCATTGAATACCATGCCCGGACTAGGATCTGAATGCATTAAAGTGTTTTTATCTCATCTAACGGCTAAACTACAGCTCAGTATTTCCAGCTGCATTTCCTGCTCCATGGGGCTAGTGGCTTCATTGATTGTGGGATAAAAAGGATGTTCAGAGCCCTGGAAGGACTCTTTCTGAAAAAAGGCAGAAGTGATTGCTTTGTTTCAGGCTCGTTACCCGACATGGCAAGGCAAGACGAGCCAGGGCATCCAGTCTGTTACTTGCCCTTGTCATGCTCTGGGTAGTTGATGTGGGGGGAGATGGACGGAAAAAGTCTGCAAGAAAGACAGGCAYCTATACAAAGGGGTGACCTGTCCCAGTGCTTGTCTGCTAGGAGCGAAGAAGGCCGGTATCGATAATTCAAAGGAGCCTTGGATTGTTGGTTGATTCACCGGAGGGTTCRGCATGTTTTGGCCCACGCAGGGCAGTGGCATGCAGACACCCTTCTCTGGGCGTTTGGTGCAGAGAAGGCTCAAAACCAGAAAGTTCATGCTGGAAAAATATACCACCAATGTTTCCAGAAGATTCACAAAACTAACTCTTTAACCAAATGAGGTCTGACTCTTACTCGGGGTGGGTGGTGGAGGTGGATTCTGTTGTGAAATATTTTTAATGAACTCTTATTTTGGAGTTAAAATGTTTGAATTTGAAATCCTGACTCCCTTTAGACACAYGTCCTGTGTCCTTGGCCCCACATCTGTATCATCACACTGGAGTGTGAGGCCCGTGGAGCCAGGTGAGCTGCTAACTCGCTGGGGCTGTTGTGGTGTCCTTGTGTCATCTTCCCTGGGCACAAACCAGGTGGTGGTTAGTGAGAGGGCACCTTGTGCTCCTTAAATGTGCTCTTTGATGTGCTTTTAGCTTACTGTGGAGAAGAGCGKGTGGAAGGTGACTCACCAACTCATGCTTGCCCCAAAATCTTTGTGACTTAAGAACAGGCAAACATTACACGCAGGAAAGGACCTGGTGAGGCAATGACAGGGCCCCCGTGTCTTCACGAGAGCCTGGGGGTATTTGATTTGTAGCCTTTCCTGGCTGGGGCTGGGGTGGCAAAGCTCATGGTGGCAAAGCTCCTCAGAGAGGTGGTGGGCACCGAAGGAGGACCGCCAAGGGCAGGAGGGGAGATGGCTCAGCCAGTCAACGAAGGGGGTGAAGCACAGGGAGCGAGCAGATGTGGGGATGGGAAGGTTATAGAAGCAAGTCAGATGTAAAGTTGGGAAATGATGTTGCATCGGTGAGAAGCTTCCAATGTTAGAAAGCTGAGGTGATACCAGAGGGAGAGAGGGCCAAGGAGACATGACCAGCGGGTCTGTGGGCCAGTGAGCACAGCAAATGAGAAAAGGCTGGAAGAAAGACGCGTGGAGGGTCTTTTCTCCGTGAGGTTCAAAAGGGCGTTGGTTGGGGCAGCRGTTCCTGTCAGGTTCTCCAGCGTTTAGGCTGAAAAAGGAGCCCCGCGCCCTCGCTGATGCTGCAGAAAGCCCCGGTTTTGCTGATTTTCTGACCGAAAGGCGCGGGCGCTGCCAGCCGGCAGGGCAGCTCCCCCGGCCCCGCCGGCTGCGAAGAGAGGCCTCGCCTTGGCCTC
>NW_020451293.1:1030792-1064600 GCF_003343035.1 Apteryx rowi
CGGGGTGCGGGTCCGCTCCTTCGGGGCCGGAGCCCGCGGCGGGCGCCGGCGATGCTCGCGGTGCGGCGAGGGCGGACGCGGCTCCGGACGGGGCGCTCCGGCGCGGGGGACGCTGCTGCTCCGGGGCCGCCCCCAAACCCGCCTTGCTCGTGTTTGTGGCTGCTTCTGGCATCGGGGCGGTTGTACCAACTGCTGCGAAAGCCTCGCAAAGGAAGGGGGAACCTCAGACCTCTCCGTGTGTCCCCCAGGAGCCTTGTCTTGAAATTTGGAGGAGAGGYAGGGTGCCAGCGCAAGGCGATAAAGCGCAGGGGTGTTGGTACTGGAATAGTTATGAGGGCTGTTTGGGGAAATTCCCCAACAAAGAGACCCCCTCAGAGACCGATGAGGCTGAGATCGCCTTCTCCCACCCCACCACCATCGCTTCTGCACAAAAATCTGGTTAAAGTGAGGCTGCGAACAGGAGCTTTGGACGGGGACGTTTGGAAGTGTGGGGGAGTCTTTGTCTTGAGTCATCCTGGTTGGGAGGGAGAGCTGCTTTCCCCATGAGTCGCTGCCTTCCAGCGTGGCTGAGCCGTGATACAGTCACAGCCAGCCCCCCCGGCGCGTCTGTCTTATCTCCCCCATCTCCCGAAAACGTTCCTCGGGGGATGTGTCGGCTCTGCGGGGCCGGGGCCCTGCTGTCCGTGAGCTGTGTGTACGGCGCCTGGCCCCGGTGGTCTGGGGCTCCCGGCGCTCCCTAAAGAGAAGGGTTTAGGTCTGTAAACAATAGGGAGCTTATAGAGCAAAATGGATCCAAAAAACCCTCTTGGGGTCTTGTGCCAACGCTCTGTGGCACAGAAGCACTAAGTCTTTCTTGAGCTGAGCCGGAAGCCAATTCTGTGGCATCCTCGAGGCAGATTGTCGATACTGGGAAAAACCACAGGCGCAGCTGGCAAAGGTCCTTCAGCCGCGTCTCAGCAGGAAACCTGTGCCACCGACTCTGCCGGACCAGCACCTCCTCCACGGAGGGGGACAACGTGCGTGGGGAGGAATCGTATTCCCACCGAGCCCTTCTGCCAGCACAGGTTGTCCCTGTCCCCATTGCTTGAAAGCGACATTTGTTCTGTGGAGGAAGGAGAGGGATCACACGGTTGTTTTAAAATCTGGCGGCCAAAAGGACTACAGCTGATGCTGCTTTGCCGAGGCAAGGGTGCGTTTCCTATTCTGTGGAGGCTGCTGGAAACTTTCTAGTGCTGCTGTCCAGCTGGTGATGACACCGAGGAGCTGGGTCCTTGGATTTCCCTGTGGTCCTCTCTCCTGTCCTAGTGGGGCGAGGTATAGGGGTGGGAGGGGAGAGGCAGCTTTGAGGGTCAGCTCAGTTCTTAATCTAGTGAAACTGATAATCCTGGTGGGTTGTGGTGGCTCTGGGGACAGGAGGGTGGACTCGGTTGGCCAGGCACCTCCGGAGACCTGGATTCCTACCTCGACTGGAGGTCAGAAGTGAGGACAAAGACTTCTGGGAATTTTACAAAGGGAGCCCCATTTTGGTTAGCAGCCCTGAGCTTTGCTCAGCAGTTCGGGAACTGTTCCAGTCTGGAATAATTCAGTGCGCTCTGGCCTCGCTCCTCCGGTCCTGCAGACCAGGAGCGGTTAAAACCTGAGAGCCGTGGCAGCTGAGCACGATCGACGTGTGCTGCGGGGAAGGTGTGTGTCCCGCAGTGTGCCTCCCGGGATCGGGAGCTTCGCCGACCTGTGGGAGAGGCTGAAATGGGACGTGTGCCACATCGGGCTCCCGGGAGAGCGCTGGCAGCACGGGTCTGCTGGCAGAGTGTGGAGACATCTCTCCAGGCTGTAGGTTATGTGAGCCTCTTTGCTTTTGCAAGTAGGAAAATGATGTGGTTAAAAGCTGGGGGAGAAGGGAGGGAATTGGGTCTTTTCCCTCTCATTGTCTCCCCAGGTCCTTGTCTGCATGTGGGCTGCTAAGTAAGTTTTGTTTTTTTCCTTCTGCCTGCTTAGACGATTCCTCGTTAGCACTGTATGAAYGAGCCCGAGCTGAGGGAATATAAATCAGGATGGATGAAAATTCCCTGCAGTCAATTTTGCCTTGGCCTCTTCAGTGCCATAAGGAAACGTTCATTTAATTATAGGCATCAGGGGTAGAAATAACTACATTAAGCCCTCAAGGGGAAGCTGCAGGCGACAAGCTGCAGATCAGAGCACACAAAAGTTTTTCCCTCCGCTCGGCGTGGGAAGAAGCTCCGGCATTTTGTGGGTAAATAAGTGAGCAGCAGTAACAAAGCCAGCCCTGCTGCAGGGCTGCGGCGAGAGGGGCTGTGGGGAAGGTGCGTCGCGGCCCGCGGCGGGCAGCAGGGTGAATTTGCGTCCGGCTCTCGCTGGCTATTGAAGCACGTAATCCCGAAAGAATGGAGAGAGGCTATTTGTCAGCCACATGAGTGCAGCCCAGACAGAGTCGCGCAGAGGCAAAGCAAACACGTGCGTTGGTTTGTTTAGAGGGCCAGGGATGCTGGCAAGCAAGATATGCGCTGCCGGGGCTCGTATCAGACCCGCGCTGTCCACATGCCTGCTTAAGCCCTGTTGTGGTTACCAGGATTYGGGTGTATGTTCCTGTCTCGGGGATTATTTTTTATTGTCTAGAAGCCAGATTTGCAGCCCTCCCTCTATATGACAACTGCAGCTACGCTCGGCTCTTCCTCTTCTGTCTCACGTGCCGTCGAGGGAGTCGGGACCTGTACACGTGCCCACGGACTACTGAAGCGTTGCAGGAAGCCAGTGCTTCTTGCCTCGGGTGCGCGAAGGTGTGCGGAAAGCGGAGGCTTCGGGGGCGAGCCTGCTGCGCGGCACGTCGGAGCGCGCGGCGTGCGGCAGGGCGGTCGTCGCTGTGCTCGGCCGCAGGGGCTGGAGCAGAGCGTAGCCGTTTTGTGCTCAGCCTTGCGCGCGGCGAGTTTTAAAGCCCTTCCGGCTGAGCCGGGCGGAAGGGACGTCGGTGGCGTTTTGCCGCGTGGCCGCGTCTCGAGGAAGGTCCCTCCTGTGTTTCGTGGGAGCGCGTGCCCTGCCCGAGCGGGACGCTGTGAAGATGAAGCAGCGATGGGCCTCCGTTTGGTGCGCTGGACCGGGCAGAGCAGTCCGGGTCGGGGCAGAGTGAGAAGTGGAAACGGAGGCCTGGCGAGGTGATTTTTGTTCAGCTGACAGTTGAAATGCTCTGGACCTGTGAAAGGGTGAAGGAGTCTGTGGGGGTTTTTTTTCCCTTGGATCAGTGTCTTTCACCCTGTGGCCTGTTAACCCCCGGGTGCCAGTGGGCTGCTGTGAAAGGTGACTGACAAAAGCAAATTCGTGTCTGCTACATACAACCGTCTGCCCTGATGCTGTTTCGCAGGGGACTGCGTCTCCCCCGGGCTGGGAGCTGCCGCTCCAGCTCGCACGAAGCGCGGAGGAGAGCAGACGTTACGACAGCGGAGGAGGGGGGTGTGAAGGCTACCAGACGATCTGGGGAGAGCACGGAGGGGAGGGAGTGAAGGGAAACAGTCTGGGAGACTGAAACCAGGCAGAGCTGCGGCTCCTGGCGTGACTGGCTGAGGGAAGGGGGAAGATGCGGTTGTCCAAGCTGCTGCGACCCGCTTATGCGGGGTCCGTTCTCTGGCGGTGGGAAGTGGTGCTAAGAGCAGTCCTGATGTGGCTGTTCATAAGGACAGGAGTCCGGGCTCGTCTCAGGGCTGGGCATTTTCGTTGCCAGTGGGCAACCAGGACAAGCTGCTTATGGCCGAGGGTGCCCCGCACCTCTGGGTGTCAGAGCCTGGTGCACATGGGGTGCTGATGCCTTCATCTGCAATTATCTGCAAAAGAAGGTGCATCCTCTGGCAGCGCCTGGCCACCTCCTGTTTCTACCCCTAGACCTGCGTCCTGCAGGCGTTCTCCACTGAAATGCCAGGGGAGCGACTGTTTGCAGTCCTTTGCTAATGGCAACGTAATGCCTGCTCAGCACGTACAGACATGCACACCCCGTACCCTCGTGTTGGAGCGCTCTCATCACGATAGCTGTAAAGATCTATAAAGGCTTGAAAGATCCTGGCACAACTATTGTGTGCTCTAGGCTCTCTCTCGAAAGAGCTGTCCCAATGCAAGGCCTTCTTCGGTCACACCTTGTCTCCCTTTCCCTGGTCAGGGCAGGCTGTTAAACATATGTGCTCCCCACAGACCCAAGTGCTTTACCCTTTGCTTCTCAGTTGTATCAGGGTCGTGGGAAAGTTGGGTGGCTTAGAGGGACGCTTGGCGAGGGACCTGCTGGCTAACTGTACCGAAGGAGGATGGCAATCTGACTGTGCTTTCTGAAGCCCTGATTAGAAATGATCCCTGAGATTAGGGGCCTGGCTGAATTCATAAATGGTAGTGGGATGTGAGAGAGCAGCAAGGCCATGTGGGAGCTGGGCTGGGAGAGGAGAGGTGTCCTAGCTGGAGCGTTCCAGCATGGGCATGGTCCGTAACTCCGGATTAGCACCAAAATGACTTGGCCTGATACCTGGTCGTCCTGTGTGCTTCCCTGTGCAAGCCATTGAGTGTCTGGGGGGCAGAGGCTCCAGGTGAGAGATGGGAAAGGAGCTGGGACATCCCTCAGCTGAGCAACATTGAGTTTCTTCTCTTCCTCCAGTGTCTGTGGCTGGGATCCTTTTTATTATTTAAATTAGCTCTGTGTTTTGTTATGTTCTGCAAGCGGTTTGTGCCRTTGGCTGTGCTTCCCCAGGGCCTCTCTCCTCCCTGCACTTGGGCCTTGCTCCCCAGCCTTTCCAGGCGCAGTGGCCTGGGGGAGGGAATATCCCTAGCAGATGCTTCCCTCATCTGGTCATTGTGTTTCTGTCCTAAATGATTATCAGTAAATGACCCATTCCTGACCCAGCTCTCCTAGGAAATAACAGTGTTGGACAACTCCTGGGTTTGGAGTAGGCTTGAAAGGAAGGTCAACAGTAGCAGGGCCAGATGGACATTATTGCAGCTGCTGCGTTGGCAATACCAGGGTGCTCTGACCTCTTCCCATACCCATTGCGCACCTGCTTGGGTGGTGTTGTACAGGCTCTGCTAGTTGGTGGGGAGAGGCTTAGCAAGGGGAGAAAGCCTGGGCCCGTGCTCCAGGCTCATGCTCTTCCCCTCAGGCAGGGCTGATCCTGCCTTTGTGGCAGTGGTGGTGTAGGCACAGCATCCGAGGAGGAGAGGTTTGCAGGGAGAGTGCAGATGGGGAGGGAGGCAAACCAAACGGCATGCCAGCCCCTCTATGGGTCAAGGCAGTATGCTGATATCTTAAGGGATGCTTATGTATTTCCTTGGAGAGAAAATTGAGGTTTACTTGTTTCTAATTAAAGAGCAAGAAATTTTTTAAAGCCGTTTGATACTTTCACAGCCAGATTCCATTTCATCTCCCCAAATCCCTATTCTCAGTTCAGCTGGATACAGAAATAACTTATTTCCTCTTTCACTTCTGGTCCATAGGCCAATTGGGAGCTTTTAAAGAGCTGCCCCAACCCGTGGAGAGGTGGCTTGCCTTGTGCCAAAGGATAAAGTGGTTCTCGTTTGGTTAATGTAGAAAACGCTTTCAGATTCTTTCAGAATTGCTTTGAAATGTGAAATAGTTCTTATTCACTGCAATCTAGAAGATGGCAAATCTTCTCTTTAGACTCTTGGGTCTAAGGGCTCAACAGCTCCTGCTGTTGAGCAAAGCTCCCGCGTCTGCCTTGTCTGGGCATCGACTCCTCTGCTGAGCTGAACAGCTTTGAGTTGGAGACATTTTCTGAGGGGCCACTGCAACTAACAAACTCATTTCATGTGTTTGCCAGACTCCAGCCTGGCTCTTTTTCCAGTGGTCTTAGAAGGGTAACACTGCAATGTTATTCCCTGCTGTTAAAATCTGCCCGTTTCACTCCTCATGGAGGTGACGGTCTTTCACAAGGTCTGCACTACCTCCCTGTGTCACCTTTGGGGGTGCTTGCAGCTGGAGAGCTCGGGAGTTCGCAGCCAACGCAGGAACTCCCCGCGCTGGTTTTGGTGCTCGCTCTCTGCCTTTGTTCCCTCTTCCCCCTCCATCTACCTCTCCCACTTTCTCTCCTTTCTCACCCGTTGTTTCTCTGAACTGGGGCTGGTTTTGCCTCCCCTGCTTGTGGCCCTGCTGTTTCCCCAAAGGCTGGCTGCCCTCTTTAGCATGCACAGCCTCAACTCTTCCAGGTTACGCAGAGGTGCCGCAAAAATAGAAACGAGAGACAAACGCCCCATTGAAGCAGCTGGCAAGCCCTGGCTCTGTTCCCTGCTCCCTCCCATTTACATTTGCAAGGTTTTATTCGCTTGTGTTCCTTTTTCCCTATCGCTTGATCTGACTTTTAGAATACCAGATGAAGAGACTGATGGCAAATGGAAGTTGTCTGATCCCTGTCCCCATCCTAGGAGGAAACTGGTTAGCCGCAGATTTCTCGGGCATCGGATTTCCTCTCTCTGCTGTGCCCCCCTGCCTCCCAGCTGAGCTTCTGCTTTGATTCTTTCTTTGCCTCGGCGCTGACAGCTGCACTGAGCTCCTTTATGCGATGCTTGGAGAGGGTGGGAAGGTGGCAAAGCTTAGGTCTGCTGTTCGGCGCCCCAGGCCTTTGGGTTGTCATTGCTGCTGGTGCAAAACGTATAAAGTGTTGCCAGGGTGCTGTCAGGAGAGGTACCGTTTTGTACGCTGGTGCAATGGTTCAGCTAACCCCATCCCCATGGCATTCAGGCTAGTGCTGGAACAGGGGGTTCCTCCAGGCCAACCTCGGCATCCCGTGCCTGTGGATCAGGTCCCGAGGCATCATCCTACCCTTCCACCCAGTGGAGAAACCTGGCTCACTCAAGCTGTGTCTATTAATGACTCACTCTTAGGGCCGCAATGGTATAGTTTTATCTGGGGCTGAGGAGAGCAGAGCATCCCAGCAAACAAGATAATGCAGCTTAAGGGTTTTAAACTGGGTAAACACTTCAGAGTTAAATGAGGGTAAACAAACTCCAAGGACCTGAGCTTCCCGCCTGGGTGGGATTAGCTCTTCAGGTGTCCGGGTTCATCTGCCGCGACATGTCAGTTGTAGAAGTGGCAGGACGGGTTGTGGCTGAGGTTTGGGGACAGCCCCAATGGTGCGCAGCACATGGAAATCAAGAGGCTTGACCCAGGCTTTGGAGCTGGGGCAAGATTATATTCATGGCTTTTTCCCTTTTCCTAGCTGGGTGGAAGACCTGGGTGTGCATTGTAACATGGCTGGAAAGACAGACAACCGTATTGGCCAAGTGTCTGCCAGTGGAGGTCAGAGGAAGCCGAGGTATCTGGGGGGATGAAGAGCTAAAGTAGGATCCAGGCAGTCAATTGTAGTCCCAAATCTTCCACGTGGTCTTGGGCCTGTGATGGTCTTTCTCCATCATTCTGCTCCCCTTTCTGYATAAGTGGAAGACTAATACTCCCTTTCTCCCGCTCACAGCTCTTGATCATTTTTACTGGAGCCGTGAGCTTCTCTGAGCTTCTCCAGACAGATGCTCTGTCTGATGGGGCTGTATGGGGCCGAGCAATGCTCTCCGCTAGTGATGCAGACACTGCAAGCTGTCTCATATCAGGCTGGAGAAGCCCAGTCTGGGCACCGTTGCTTCAGAGCCTGGTGAGCACGCGAGCAGCGCTAAACTGGCACAGGGGCCGCCCTGGCCAGGTCTCTCCGGACCAGTGCTCCGGCGCAAGAAGCGTGCGAAGTCTCTTTCCAGCTGCGGACCCTGCTGTGGGTGTGCAGCACACTGGGAGCTGGCCTGTCCCTGGGGATGCCCAGAGGTGCTTTGGTTGGCCCTGGGATGCTGCAGTATCTTCCTTCCCCATGGTACCCTGCCTCTATTGCCATTCCCTTTTTGTTGCTGTGCTGGCCTCAGCCGATCTTGTCTTGGATCAATAGAACAAACTGACAAGACTGAGAAGTGCTGAAGGGCTCAAGCGTGTGTGGGAAAGAGTAACCAAGAAAGAGTAGGAAGAAGGCTTGAGAAATGCATTTCTGGGCCTCCAGCATTCCCAGGGCAGGTTTGGTAACCAGCCCAGTAAGTGAGCAGCGGTTCCCAAACTTCTTGCACTGACAAACCAGTGTTTTCAGTGAAAGCACGAGGTCCAGCCCATCTGCCGTTTCCCCATAGCTCATCTCTGCACCTACCCTGGTTTGAATTTGTCCTTCTGGGACGTGGAGCTGTAGATGGCAGTGGAAGGAACCTCGGGAGGTCTCCTAGTCCGTGCCCTTCCCTGAAGGCTGATTCAGCTCTACCTAAACTGTTTCAGACCACGTGTATCCAAATCTGCATGCAGCATCCAGGTGAGGATTCAGCAGTGCTTGTAAAAGGCATTAATACCTCATTTTTTCTAATACTTCAGGATTGTGCATGCATTTTCACATCTGCATTCCAGCGATAGCTCGGAGCCATTCCTAATACAGGGATTTCTCTTCTTAAGATACCTCTAATGGATAGTTTCTTATCTTATAGCAGAAATGTTTGTTATTAATTCCCAAGGTGATGACTTTGTATTATTTCTTTTCATAACATTTCTGTTCTTTCCATCCTCAAGATCACCTAGCTCTACCTACAGTCTTTCTGTGTAGCAAAGATATCTCCTCACTTTGTGTCTCTGGCTAATTTCATTATCATGTTCCTAATTTTCATGCCAAAGTCACTTGGGAAAATATTAAAGATGACGAGTTTCAAGGACAGACCTTGAGGAATTCCACTAATAGCCTTCTTCCAGCACAAGTCTCTGTCATTTTTCCTATAGCCAATGCCTTACAGTTTTTCTATTCATCACTGTCTTTTCTTACTTCTCTTGTAAATCTCCGTATGGTGCTGTATCAGATATTTTACTGAAGTCCAGATAGATTAGATCTACTGCATTTCTCTTGTCTGGAAAATTGTTTATCAAAGAAAGTTACCAAATTAGTCTTCATTTCAGCTTATTCAATTAGTTCAGTTCAGTGACTAGTTCATTAAAAATTGAGAAAGTGACTATGAGCTGAGAAAGCAGGAAAGCTTGTCTGTTTTCTTTCTTTCTTTCTTTTTTTTTTTTCCCCTTCCAATCTGTGAATAAAAATCAGCTATGAGAGGATGAGATCTTCTAGTTCTTGTGTACTGAAGACCAGAGGGCTAGGAAACAACTGGTTTGGTTCACTGACTGCAGTTAGTTATTTCACTTGCTTACCAAAATTATTTTAAATGTGTTTTGGTAAATTTATTTTTTCCTTATCTCTCCGTATTTATGATGGTATTTATCAGCTGAATAAAGCCAAGTTTCAGATGCTGTTTTCTTGCATTTTAATTGGATTTCAATATGCATGTGAAGGTACCTTGACACAAATCACAAAATCTCATCGAGGAAACAAGAAATGTCAGCCAAACTTTCTAGTTTAAAAAATGGAAATACCAGGTTTAGAATTGTTTAAATAAGTCTGTAAAGTATTGCCCATCTCCCTGCTTAGCTTTAGGTAGATGTGTTTGCTATTAGTGTGTTTTAATTCTTACCAGTGACAGTCAGCCCTTGCCTATGAAAACAAAAAATGTGAGTGCAAAATGAAGTTCAAATCGATGAGTCAAAAATAGATTTCTAGCTTGCTGATTTAAAACATGATTAAAATTGGTGACTTAAATAATTTTGGTTTAAATCAATCTCCCTGCACGTGATATAGGTGCAGATCAGAAACACTAGGGTGAAATCTTGGCTGTCTGACAGTCAAATTGAAACTCTCATCGACTTCACAGAGCCAGAATTTCATGCCTTAAGTGTAAAACATGCCACCTCCCCTCCAGGATGGGTGATCAGCAAGGCACCCCCTCCTTTCAGAGAGGCAAAAGCCTCAGAAAGGGCAAACCATCACTGCTCCATTGAACAGAGGTGTCCAAGGCTGGATGGCTGCTTGGTACTGGCTGCTTCCCGATGGGAGCACTCCTCTGTGTAGTTGTGGGTGTTTCCTGAGATATCCTGATTTTTCCTTGTCTGTTAAGACTGTAGCCTATCTGAGGGGAAGGTTACCCCAAAAGCAGGTAGGCAGGTTGAGTTGGCAGGAGAAGACAGGCCACTGGATGTCAATGCTGTCTCTGATATGGGTTTGCTGTCGTTGTACAGGGACCTTGTGCCTCTGCCTTGCTTCCTCAGAGGAGCCGACCGCTGATGGCCTCACTTCGACTTCCATGCTGGAGTTTGCCATGATGTCCCATCTGGAGGCCCTGAATTCCCAYGAGCAAACCAGCCCCGAGGCCCCGGAGGCTGAACTCACCCCCGGCTCTCTGCATGCCGCCCCAGGATCAGGCTTTGCCAGCGAGGAGAACGAGGAGTCCAAGATCTTACAACCCCCACAGTACTTCTGGGAAGATGGGGGAGAGCTCAACGACTCCAGCTTGGACTTGGGACCGGCAACAGGTAGGTTATTTTTACCCACTTCTTCCTCTCCTCTCTGCTGGGGCTCTGGGGAAGCAGAGGGATGCAGGGATCTGTTTTCCTGCTTTGACACAACTCTTGCTAAGAGGGTCTGAGATTAAACGTCAGCTCTATTTTATCACCTCAGTGCCTGACGTGTCCCCAGTGAACCCTGAGCAAGCACAGGCTTTAGAAAACAGGTTACAGCTGAGCCTTTATTCCTGAGCTGCTACAAAGTTCCCTGAGCTGGGAGAGATTTCACTTCCACCTCCTAGTTTGTCGTTTGCATCATCCCCTTCTTTCTCTCTCTCCTTCCCCCTTTTATTCTGTCTTCTCACTCCCTTTTTACTGTTGCTGTCAATTAAGAACTATCTGAAGGTCTCAAGACCCTGGCTCGGAGGTTGAGGCCATCTTGGGATTTGAGTCCCAGCTGCATTCCCAAGGCCAAATCCTGGATTTCYCATGCCATGACTGCGGTAGGGACTTGAACTGAGTGAAGACAGCAGGTTTTCTCCATTGGGCAGTGGCCCATCTGCCCTGTCCTGTCCACTCCTGGGGAGCCTGGACCAAAATGAACCTCATGAGGTGTTTGAGCTTGCTTTCCTCCGTGGAATGGTTCTGGGTGGTGGTCCTTTGGTGCTCTTCCCCTGAGCCTCTTGATGGTTTAGAGATGCCCTCGGGGAGAGGGATGGGAGGAAAAGGGAGGAGTGTTTGCAGGGTTTCTAGTAGCTTAGGAGATTGCTCTGCATGCTCCTGCACTGAGTGTCATGCGAGGCATGTATTAAGTGTTACCAGGGCCCAAGCTTTCAGCCTTATCCCTCCTCCCTCATCCAGTATCACTACCTCCCTCTCAGCAGGTCTGACTGAGGTCTGGAATTAGAAAGCACAAGTCTTGTTTTAGTCTTATCTTCCTACCCATTTTTGTGACCTTAAAAAGGCCTGTGCGCGCACAGGGCTGAGGGCTGCTGCGGCACGCTAATTGGCAACGCTATGACTCGGGCTGCCTGCTGGGACATGGCGTGTGCTCTGCCAGGCCATGGGACAAGGACTATCCCAGCTTAGGTCTCTGAAGCCCTTTGCTCACTAGCATTGCTGTTAAATTTGCCTGGCCACTGCTGCTGCCCTGCTGCTCACATGGCCCCCAGGGCACTTGCAGGCCTGGATGTGGRGAGGCTCCGAAGCGATGCTCGGGGCGGATGGCACTTGTTCCCACCAGCGCATCCTTGGGACAGGCTCAGCCTTGGCTGCTCTCACGCGCTGGCAGTGTGCTCAGCGGCGCTTTTATTTGTGTGCCAGCAGGCACCTGCATGCACTCACAGATCTGGACGTGACTTGGAGAACAGCATGTGCTTGTGCATTGAGAGCGAGATGCATTGGGTACCAAACCAGCCTCGCCTCTTGCACGTGCCTCGCTCCATTTGTATGCAGAACACACTCGCCTCTCCTTCCGTTCTCGCCTGCAGTGCTTTCCAACACGAACAGATGTGTGCTTTCAGCTGTCCTTTACATGTACCCTGCCCTATCTGCTGCCCACCTAACCACTACAGTGCTTCCAAGCACTGGCTTTTCCCTGACCATTGCTGTGTCCAGGGCTCACTTCTCAGTGGCATTTCAGAACCTTGGTTAATAGAACAGTTTGAATTATTCAACAGCTGGGAGTGCATTTCTACTTAAAATTTAATTAGAAACCTGCTGTGTGTCATTTTACAATAAAAGATATTGTAATAGCATCCCTAAATTGGGCAACCTTCTCCTGTCACGCAAAGCCTGTGCATGAGAGAGATACGCTCGACCAATGGATCTTACTTGCTGCATGTGTGACAGATGCCATGTGATACCTTGTGGAACTGTGTAATGACATCTGTTAGGTTATTTTCAAAGTATAAATCCATTAAACAGTTTCAAACAGCTGTTGTTTTTTTTTTTTAAAAAAAAAAGGTAAGGTGTAAGTTCTTCTTATGTAGGCTTTCTCTCCAAATGACAGTGGAGTATAGGCTGGCSTAGCTGATAGCTCTGCCCCAGGCACAGCTCTGAGACCCTGTATCAGTCAAGGCACAAAACAGGATTGTTGTACTCCTAGAGAGAGAAAATTCCCTGCTTTGAAGAGACGTGTAGTACTGGACTTCTTTCCTTCTTTGATTTAAAGATATTAGGCTTGGGATTGATGAGCTTGTTGCAGATAGGCCAGATCTCCTGAGATTTCAAAGCTGTATTAGTCATCTCTCCTTTTTCCTGTCCCTCTGAAGTCTGTGTGGGGAGCCTGCTCTGCCTTTGTGCGACTTTGCAGACTGTGGGAGATAAAAAGTAATAACACTCTGCAGCTGCTGCTGCACTTTTTTTGTCTTTTATTTATTTATTTATTTATTTTAAAGTGCACTCAAACATCCTGTAAAAATATTTCTGGAAAACCTGTGGCATCTAGGGTCACCTGTTAGTCCATTAGAAAGTGAGAAAAGTGAGAATGAACTCCCATTGGCTGGACACAGCTCAGCCTGGGGCTCTGGTTCTCTTGAATAATGTGCTTTTGCTGTTTTATGCTACAGAACAGTAAATCTATATTGACATCAGTGAGTGCCAGCCTGTGAAAGGACCCTGGGATTTGTCTTGTTCTGTCTGAGTGTACACGGAGGTGCACGCTTGTGTGTGTGCTAACCCATTGGTATGCCCTGGCTTTGCTGTTCATGCACAGCTGCTACCCAGTGGACCTGCACCTGGAATAGATGGATCTGGTCTGGTGGGTGTGTGGATGCTATATCCTTAGGGAAAGAAGCAGCAGGTGATTCCAATCTCAAGCAAGAGACAGGTCAGTGGAGCTATGAATCTGTTACATCTGCGTCCTGCTCCTCTAGGACTTCCAGGGAATCCAGAAACTGCTCAGGTTGTAGTTTGAATTTGACTGCTTCATCTCACTTTTTGTATCAAATTGGCTTGAGCCAGGATCAACMCTAGGAAGAGAGGACCTGCAAGGGCTTGTGTCTGGCCTTTCTTGCCCTCCTTTCCCTTTTTCCCCATCTTGTTTTGCCTGGAGGCTTTCATCCTCCCTCATTTCTTACTAGCCCAGTGCATCTCCTGGGCCAGAGACGTGACATCTTTTCTAGCTTTAGGGGTAGAAGAAGGGAGTCATCAGGGCTGCAGGTCCCTGCCAGGTGCAACTTCCCTGTCTCTCTCATCTTCGATTTTGGTAAAGGAGATACTGTGGTGCATCCAGCCTGATGTAGTCCCTGGTTTGCACATCTCTGTGTTCCCCATCAGCTCAGTCAGAACCCAGTGCCCCTCGTGTTTCTCCTCCAACCAAGGCTCTGGGTTGAGACAGCCTAATCATTAGTGGGAAGTGGGGTGTCCCGAAAACTGATCCAAGACTTGGGAGGGGCTGGTGAGGAAAGGCATATATCTGTCTCTTCCCTTGCCCAAGGGATTGGAGTGCATCATCACATCTTCCARCATGGTGGTGGGCTGGCATGAAGCTCACTTCCTTACTGCTCTGTTAGCTCCAAGGTTGTGCCTTTGAAGACCAAGGCATAGCTGTGCCGGGAGCTATCAAATCTAGACTCATGAGTTGGGAATTCACTAGGGTGGCATGTGGCGCTTTGGAAAAAAAAAAATTGTAATCTTTTAATTATTCATGGTAATTAGTAGAAGAGATTCCCAGGAGAGTTAGGATGTGGGATAGCAGGACAGACAAGCAGAAGCACTGCATTCAAAGAAAAGTAAGCTTTCCAACCAGCTAGTGGGATAAAATCTCTCCCACCCTCAACTCTTCTTTGGCAGTGAGATTCCCTTCCTTCCTTGATGAATTACTTCTCTGTGGTCAGAGAGATCCCAGTCCCTCCAGCCCTACTGAAATCTGCTCCTCTTCATCCAGATTGACAGCAGATCTGCAGTTCTTAATACCATCTTCAACCCAGGCATTAATGAAACGAAGCACCTGGTAAAGACTGTCTACATAAGAAGCTTAGTGCTGAGCAGCCCCCTGCCTGAGCTCAGCTCCCGGGATGCCTCTTGTTTATGCCCTGATTTAATGTACACTGACGCATTAGGTGATCCATCTTGGGACAAGCCATTGCTGGCAAAGGCTGACCTGTGACAAACAGGGTTTCTCTAGGCAGGGTGGTATTCTGACACAGCTATCACTGACCGACTCTGTGTGTGTGTGTGGGGGGGGTGACTCATTCTGGCATCTTGCAGGTTACACAGAGCAGGAAAAAGGTATTGGGGCTATTTGGGAACAGCCATAGCCCTTCAAATTAGTGCCCAGTCTCCATCTGAAGCAACTGCCAGGCATTGGTGAGACCTAACACTTTATTTCTTTGGGTCTGTCTTTTAACTATGACCTCTCTTCTTGTGCATGTGTGTGGACGTGTCTTGAAATCCCAGATAATAACTTCTCCCAGCTCTTCTGGAAGATTGGGGTATTAACCCAAACTGGCTCAGTGCCAGCATAGGTAATTACATTTTGCCTCTTTGAAATCCCCCTGCAATTTCAATCAGGTGTAGTATTCCTTTTTGCAGTAAGCCTCATTGCTTGCTGTTTTGCAGTATGGAGCAGATAACACCCCAGAACAGGCTGCGCTTTAAGCAGCAGTGGTAAAATGGACCTTGCGCTTCATGAATATGGTAGGTAGTATAGTATAATGGTGCGAGCAAGCTGTGGTGTTGTTATGATGGGAGCCCAGGAATGGGCATGTCTTTATTACAGTGCCTTCTAGTTATCTGTAATTCAATCACTGGTTAACATGATCTACTTTAATCCAATAAAGACCTTATGGTCATGTTATGTGTACTAAAAATGATGAGGGTCACCCTTTATTCTGAGCTGTCACAGTCACTTTAAACAGGTAATAGTGGCAAATACAGGCTAGGAAACCTTTCAGGGCAATGACTGAGACCAGCTCTTCTGAATGAAAGAGAAATAGAAATGTAATGAATTAAATGTCTAGCTGGGGAATTGTGCTTTGGCAAAGTGCCAAGTCTTAGCCCATCTGGTGTCAGGGAAGTTTTGGTATTGATTTCAGAGAGAGCAGGATACAGCCTAAAGGACAGCTCTTGCAGAGGGTTGTAGCTCATGTTCACTTCTCCCAGGGCAGTTCATCCCCCCCAGCCAAGGGAAATGAATCTGTGCGACCCAGACCTAGGCCTGCCGGGAGATATAAAGGGCAGACCTTGAGTGGCAAGAGGGCTGTGTGAGATGGTTTCTACGGAAAACAGTGCCTGAGGGTCTTTGCAAGAGAGCTTGGAAGGGAAAAGCCAGTGGGGGGCTGAAGGCAGCTGGATGCTGCAGTGTGAGTAATATTGCTACAAGTAGAAAGCATTAAGGGGATGTAGCTAAGGATGCGGTGGCATAGAGATGTTGTTGAGGTGTGGAATTTTGTATCCGTGAACCAGATTCCCAAAGGCATGATGTGACTGAAACTCTGGGAGAGAACAGGGCATGGAGGTGGTGGCTGCCTGCTGAACTAGTCTGGTCCATTCCTGCCAGACTGCTCTGGCCAGATACTGAGACAATGTCATGGCTCCAGAGGGCAGCTCTCCTGAGCCATCTGCCTCTGATGGGGCTGGCTGCTCTTGCTTGTGGCTGGTAGGGGTACAGTATCCAGACACGCATCATCTCTGCATATATCCACACGTTTTGGTTGTGGTCCAACCTACTGCTGATCTCAGTGGAGAGTGGCAGAGCAGACCCTGGCAGGGAAGGAGCTGGTGATGTGTGCCGTTACTACCTGCTCCCTTCCCTTCCCCTTCTGTCTGGCAGCTCTCTGCTCCTTCACTGAAATTCGATGAGCTGATAAACCAGCCTGACAAATCTGGCATTGCAGCTAGCTATGTAATACCCATCTCCTTTAATGTAAAACTCCACCTCACTTCTGCAGCAGCAGCATGGGTCACCTGAGTCAATCTGGCCTCCCTGTTCCATGCTTGCTGTTTCTCATGAACCTCCACAAAAACTGGTGGGGATGGGACTGGATAGCGCTGGCCTAGGATGGTGGGAAGGTCTGTGCATTCACTTCTGCATGCCAAGGGCATGGCAGCCAGTTGTAGAGGGTCTGCTGAAGGGAGAGGACAGCCAGGTGGGCCTGTGGGTTGTAGGGTCTGATAGACCCCTCACTGAAGGAGAACTGCTAGCTAAATGGGAAGGGATCACTAAAAATGGGAGATGTTCTTTGAGTTGCCCTAGAGCTGGGGGGGGGGAAAGGGTATTAAGGGAAATGTTGAGAAGATTTCCCCAAAGAGGAAGCTTTTAGTTCTGGATTGCACACAGATGAGTGACAGAAACCAGCTTGTCTGGAAAGATCTTTGGGAAGATGATGCTGGGACCAGCTTTGTGGCTGGGGAGATGGAGCAAGGAGATGGATGAGGTGCAAAAATTCCTTTGAATTGTGAAAGGGGCATGTAAACTAGAAGAAAATATGAGTGCCTTAAAGAGACCGGATCTTCCAAAGTTGGTGAATAACCTCTCTTTGGAAGTGAGGCCATGGGAAGACAATTCCAGGCAGGAACAAAGTCCCTAGCTGGAAAGTTTGGAGGGAGGGGCTGAATCATCATCCCTAAACCTCTGAACTTGGGAAGCGATTGAATCTCCCTTGGGAACTGAGTTGTACAGAGGAGTCCTCATTTTAAGGAGCACAAAGCAGCACAACTGTGACCAAAACACCTTGAGTTTTAGCATTCTCCGGGCCAATCGCTGAATTTTGCATCTTGCCCCATCTGCGAGGTTAGCAGCTGAGTAACAGTCCTTGCAAGATTTGAGGGGAATTGAGATTATAATTGATGGGGTTTTACTGAGCCAGATGGGAGGAGGATGCTCCCAGATTAGCACGCAGGACAGTGGGGAGGCTGGTGGCAAGTGGGAATGCTAAATCAATTAGCAATGAGCAAGAGGGCTCCTGTGTCTGCTTCCACCTCACTGACTTATTGCCCCAGAGAAGCAGCTCGGGTTTCAGTCTTCAGCTGCCTTGTAAGATAGATGCCTGCCAGGGAAGTGTGGGATCGGTTCTCCCTAAGCTTCAGTCACCACCGATGGAGATGGCAGAGGCGGCAGTCCCTTGGGCTTCCTTAGATCTTGTTCATGGAAGGTGGCATGGATGAACCACATGGGACTTTTCCCCTTGGGATCTAGCTAATCCATGACAGAGCACTTTAAGGAAAGGTTGACTGCATGACTTTGAAGGAGAGCTGACAGGTCAGGAGCATTTCTCTCTCCCCTGGAGCAAACCTTTTGCTTCTTTTTGCCTGGTCTATTTTTCTGCTGTGCCCAGCTGCCAATTCTTGCTATCCTCCTACTGGGAAGAAGTGTGGGGGAGAGAGGAGGTACAGAGGAGCTGAGAAAAGCTGAGCATGTCTCTAGGCACAGGAGATGGCAGACTGGATCACTGGTCCTTTAAAATAATGTCCCATCTGACAGGGGGAAATCAGTATCTCCCACCTTCCTCGCCCACAGGGCAGCAGTGCAGGCAGGGCCCTGCAGTTCTTGCTGAGGCCAGTGCATTCAGTGCAAACCCCAAGTGTTCCAGTGGCAGGAGGAGCAGAAGAGCCCAGGGAGAGGCATTAAACCTTCACCATCTGTTGGAAGAGGGTCCCAACCTAATGTCCTCAATCCTGTGATCCGTGGCCATTCCTGCTGTTAACCAGCATCTGTCTAGCAAGGTGACTACTTCTATACAGATACCAGGACACGTAGCTGTTGGTGAAGGCCTTTGGGAAGGCCAGCACCAGGCAGCAGAGGGGCGATGGTCTTCCTCTGCCTTTGCAGTAGGTGATTGCTCTTACCACCTTGGTGGCCACCAACAGAGCATCACCAGGGAGGCTGGTGGGTAGCAATAATCTTTAATCCTCAGGATCCTTGGGCTGAGATGAGTCTCAGTCAGGCTGGGTGCTCTCTAGTAAACACAGCAGCAAAGCAGATGTATGCTAGAGGGGGGATCTGCCCGCAGTGGTTAGTAGATCTCAGTGGCCTGTTTGCAGCCCGAATTGGGAGAGAGTTGCCACATGACAGCCCTGAAGGTCAGCAGCTGTGTCAGGGCATGTGAAGCTCATCCCTGGGCAGCACGCGGAGGGAGCTGCTGACGGTATAAAAGGAGTGAGGTGGTGAATTAGGGAAGCCACTTGCTGCTGAATAGGAGCATCTTTGTGGGGAGAGGAGGAAAGGGGCTGGGTTGCTAGAGCAGCATGGACAGTCCTGGTTGCCAGGGAATATCCAAGGCAATGGAAGTGTTTGTCTACATGGCCCTCCCTGCCTGGGAGCTTGGCACCCAATCTGGCAGCGGCAAGCGATGATTTGGGGGGGGGGGGGGTGCGGAGACCCCTCACACAAATCTCTGTAAGACATCCGGATAGCTGCTGCCCACTGTGCTCAGTGAAGCATCTGCTTTGGCAGACGGGCGAAGGGACGGAGGCGTTGGGGATTTTAGACAGTTGCTTATTAATAACCAAAACCTGGGCAGGGTGCTCATTTCTGGCTGCAGAGGGACGCTCTCCCCTCCATTTCTTGATCAGAATGTGTGCTGTGCTCATCTTGGGGAGAAAGGGAGTTAATTGGGATGCAACCCCCTGAAACATGCTGCTTGGATACAGGCAGTTTCTTGAGAAAGATGAAGACTGGTTTATGCCTGCTGGAGCTTTGCTGAGTTCCAACTTAATGTGTCTGATCTTACGGATGCTCTCTTTATCCTGGGACTGTTCCTCGCTGCAGTCCCAGAAGAAACCACTGCCTGCTCTGACCTTATATCTGTGAGGTGCATTTTCTCCTTCAGCACCTGCATTTTCCTAGCAAAGTCACATGCAGCAAGCAGTGGTCCGAGCCACAGAACAACCAGGAGCTGAAGTTGGAGGGAGAGGTGGGTCAAATTCAGCTCCTTTCCCTGGCCTGTTTCTCTGCAGCAAAACTGCTTCTTAGTGTCATGGGAATCTCGTAATTCAGACATTTGAGATGACTTTTCTGCTATGAACTGCTGCACAAACCAAAGTCCTGCCTTTCAAAGATGCCCAAGTTGATTCAGGTTTTGATGCTCCTTGGGCATACCAGGAAGCAGGATCTGCTTTGCCATGCTGCTGTTTTTCTTCCCTAGTATCTCCCACTTTGCTGGTGGCTGACTGCTGTTACAACCCAGTATCTGTCTAAGCCCTTTGTGAAATGAATCCCTGGGTCCCAGCTTGATTCATAACGCTTGTAACCTCACCTTAGAGATGACAAGTATCAAAGGTGGTGTTTGCAACTCTCCTGGCTAGCAGGTCTGTGAAAACATCTTCAGTACAGAAAGAAGTGGGGAGGATCAACATGTGAATTATCCTTGGGGAAAATGGGTTCACTGGGATAGGGCAGGGAGCTTGGGGGGCCGTGGGAAGTTGCACTACACTTATCAGCTGGGATTGTTCCTCTTCTTGGTGGCAGGCTAMACACTCTCAGAGGGCCTCTGCCATTGGACCCTCCTCGGTAGCTAGCCAGGTATAATGGGGCCATCTCCCAGTCTTTCAGAGTTCCTGGGTACTTGGGATGTGACGCAAAGTCTCTTGGATCTCTTTTTAGACTACAGCTTCCCTGTTGCCTCTCAGAAGGCCCTGCCCAAAGGGAACGGGACACAGGTGAAAGACACCTGGGAAACAGCCACCCTCCAGCTGCCAGCAGAGCCAGCTGAGCTGGACTCGCACACGCCTTTCTCTAGCACACTGGAGGAAGAGGAGGGGCTGCTCCCTATAGACCACTTGAAAGGAGGACCGGAGATCCTCCAGACCTCCGGGCCGAAGGACACATCATCTGAACCAGTGGGCCAAGAGGACTCCTCGTTCTCCGTCCTGTTTTCCACAGCCTCTGCAAGGCCAGGCGTTGTGACCGAGGCAGCCACAGGAATTCAAGAAGAGGACTCTGTTCCTCCAGGCTTAGACCTTGGGAGCAGCATGGGGCCAGGCCTTCTGCCTGGGTCCTCTATTTTTTCTACTACTGCTGTGAGGTCCCCTGGTGTTCCAGAAGAGCCCTTTGAGGTGACAGCTGGGGACACGTGGGCTGTCGAGGGAGCAGATTTGGAGCCAACCGTGACCACCCCAAGAACAGAGCTTGCAGAGCCTGCAGTGGAGGCTGGCGAGGAAGAGCATTTTGCCAAAGAGGAGTTCCCAGAGACCACAGTGGAGTGGGAGATGCTGGAGCCCACGGTGCTAGCTGAAACAGAGCAGACGGTGGAAATGCCTGTGGGGACACCCTCTCCCAGCAGCAGCTCCCCAGACACCCAGACTTTTTCTGGTGGCGACCAGCACCCCAGTTCCTCCACAGCTCCATGGGACAGGTCTGATGAGCCAGCCCTGGATCTTGCCTGGAACGACACAGAGTTGGCCACAGAGACCATGGCAGCAGAGAGGAGCTTGTCACCGCAGGCTGGGGATGCCCACATGGCTGTGCTGCCAACAGAAATGCCCTGGAATTCACCACAGGTAGCTCTGGGAGCGAGGAGYGGTTGGGAGGTTGCAATGGAGATATTGGGATACTCCTCTCTCAGGAGGTGTTTAACCCCTTAATCTCACCCATMCCCCTAAATCTAACCAGTTTAAATAACATTTTCTGCTCACTCCCCCAACCAATAAATTTTGGAGGAAGTTTTTTTGTTCTTTCACAGTACTTCTTAAGGGTATCCATGATTCTTGGTGAAAGACCTGCCCCCCTCCCATCTTCCCCCATGAACTGCTGCACAAAAATCCTRCTTCTGATAAATGCTTGCCCTTTGGGGCACAGACAGGAGCAAAAGCTCCTTGTTTCCTCAGCCTGCATTATTGGAAGTGTCAGGACATAAATGGCCCCAAGGACCTCTAGAAAGGGAGTGAGAAGCAAGTGCTRTTTTTGCTGCTGCTGCCGTTAGCTGCAAGGGCTAGATGCAGAGCAGGTGGAGTAGGGTATGGCAGTCTGGGAGGATGTTAGTTTAGGAGAATTGGTGGGTGGGAGGTGCAAGGTGAACGAATCTAGCAAACTGGCAGGTGGTTAAGGGYAGATAGGTAGGAGGAGCTGGTTGTTGAGAAAGTACTGGGGAAGGTTTTTTGTTTTGCTTCCAAAAGTACTTGGGACCCTGAGGAAGTGACTTAGTCCCTCTGTATGTCTGATCTTGCCTGCAAATACTGCCCTGTCTGACCAGTTTGTGTAAGGACCACAGAGGCTTCTGCTTAGGTTTTTACTGTGTTTAGTGCTAATCACATACAGAATAAGGCCCCAGGCTAGAGAGAGCTTTCCAGCGAGTACCTGAGTCCTTTTAGATGTAGGCAGAAGGTAAGCTGGGCTGTGGCATGCTGACACAGTAACCTTGTCCCTGCCCTGTGTGCTAGCACTGAAGTGAAAAGAACTTGTGTCTCAGCTTACAGATGGAAAGGTGAATCCCCCTGAGTGCAAAGAGTTAGAGGACAGTTACTTCCTTTGGGAAGCGCCTCCTGGGTGTATGGTGCAGCCCCTTTCCTTGCTCCCCTCCCTTGCATATCCCATGCTTTCAGCAGGAGAGTTGCATTCGCTGCCCAAACTCAGCTGTCTTTATGCCTTGTCTTTCCAGGTAATCTGCAAAGACTGGAGCAACCTTGCAGGGAAAAACTACATCATCCTGAATATGTCGGATAACATCGACTGTGTAAGTCAGGCCAAAGAGATTTGATGGCATGAGAGGAATAGCACTTAGAGATGCTGGGGCAGGCATGGCTCTTGCTGCRTGCTTGCACTAAAAAAAATATTTTAGAAGCACTAATTCTCAAAATCCCTATAGAGGTTGTGGAGAGAATGGGGGTAGGACAGAAATATTCTCATTCCCCAAATAAGGAAAGAGTGGGTGGAGAGAGGATTTTGCTCAGTCTAGCATGCATCAGTCTCGGATTGGGTTTTGCCACTCCCGGCTGCCCGTCTGTACCAGTCTTTACCTGGATTGTCGTGAGACACAGGAACATTTAACACTGCACCTGTTACTCATAGGGAACATGGCAGGACTGAGGTGGGACCTTCCATCCCTCTTCCTTTCACTTCTCCTTCCTCCCCTTTTAGGTTATAGTCACTTTCCTTTGATGGCTCAGGGGAATAAAGACGCCCCATTTGCAGTGTGAATGGTTCAGTGTCAAGCAGCTGTCACTAAATCTTCCCTAAGTGCCTCTTCTCCCCACCCTGTTACCTTCTGTGTTATCTGGGTCTGTTAACCAGACATGCTCTGCTAATCCAATGTGTGTCCATCCATCCCCGTAAAGCTGCAGTTAATTCATGAGCCCAAAGCCCCCTGTGTATCTCTGGTAAAAGGGCTCRTTCACCTCTGCTGGGCCTTTTATCAGGCACTTTAAAACCAGTTGTGAAAGGCATAGGGTCAAGGTGCCTTTCATATTTCTATGAAATGATTATGAGCCTGGCAGTCTGCGACTGAAATGTTGCATCAGGGAACCCCGTTCTGTCCTCGTGTGTTTGCTCTCTTGCTTGTTACGGCTCCTGCACCAGGGTGAGCAGGCTGATTTTGTTACTGCAGGGTGGGTCTTCGACACTGACCTATTTCCACTAGTATTTGGGTTTTTTTAAGGCAAATTTTGGGGGGCAGGGAAATTACTGTACACAATAAAGTGTGCCGACTACCTTAAAGAGAGATGAAAAAGTCGGTCTCTTTCCGTTAGCCTCCTGACTTTAAGCAGACCAGTTTGCCCTTTGGGGAGTTTTAAGCATCTCTGGTGCAATTTACAGTTGCAACTCAGAAAATTAGTCCTTGAAAACCAGAATCCTGCTGCACTGTTTCCTCCATGTCCTAGTCATCATCGTTCTTTCCCCTATCTCTGCTGTTTAAATGCTTGTTAATTTTATAGTACGTAGTAGCTCCCTTCCTGTGGTCATCTGCACTTGCCATGTTTTAAACCACTAGAATGGCGAGAGCTGAGAAGCAGAAATGCAGATGTCTCTTGACAAAATTGTGTCTTTGCTGTTGAATCCTCAATTCTGCCTTACTGAAAGAAGACAGTGCCCTGAGATAGGCTGGACTGAACTGTTTTTCTACTTGATTTCATGTTTCAAAACATATTTCCAAGTGAGTGATTTGTGCTGTCCTCCCCTTTATTCAAAGGGACACTTGTCAACATACATATTTAACATGAACATTGCTTCCATTCCCTGCCTCCTGTTATCACTTTGCATGACTGAAGCTGAAATCAAGCTCTTCTCCTTTCCACCCCTGTTGATGCAGTTTGTTTCCTACCATGGTAATTTGCTCTGGGCAGCTCAGCTACCCTCTGCTTGCCCCTTTTGCTCTCTGGTTTAGGTATCCTGGGCCTTTGTTATTTGGATTTCCGGGGCTGCAAGGGAAAGACTGCATTGCCAGCACCGTAGTTTAAATTAGGGTGAATGGGGATTTCTCAAATATTTCCTATGTTTTGAAGCTCTGATCCGATGCGGTACTGAGTCCCCCTGAAAAGCCAAGGGACGATGAGGGTGCTGAGCCCCTTGCGGAGCGGTGCGCCCTGAGCTCCGCTCTTCTTCAGAGCATCCGGCTTTTACCCGCAGGGGTGATGTCTGTGTTGCTGGGTTAAGCTGGCAGCCCGTTTATCTTCCTAATGTGCTCTGGCCAAGGCAGTCATTTCAGTCTGTCTCTGGGCAAATCTCCCACTCGCTTTACCTGGGAATTTTGCCTGAGTGAGGACTGCGGGGTCTGACCGGAGAGCGGTACCCAGCCTCGCATCAGGAGGTGACCTCCACCTTGGTGCGCTCGCGTATTCAGACACCGTCACAGCTCCCTCTTCTCCTCCAAGGAGAATTCATCGGCGCTCTGCAACCTCTGCTTCCTCATCACGAGGGACATCTCACTTCTGTCCTCCTCCTGCTCGCGGGCTAAGCCGCTCCCCCTTCCCCCGGCTCCCCCAAAACGGAGCCGCAGGCTGGCAGTGGGGCCCCAGCCTGCCCGGAGGCGAGCTGCGAGCAGGAGCCGCAGGCGTGCAGCAGCGCGCCGTGTCCCGGCTCGGCTCCTCCTGCCTCCCCCTGCCCAAACCCCTAACCCGATGAGCCGAGGCGCTGGCAGACCCTGGTGATTCAGGCCCCAGTCATCAGTGGCTCTTCCAATTAGGCCGTTTTTGGCTCGGGCYTGTGCCTGCCCTGAGCGCTTCAAATTGCCATGGCAACAAGAGCTCTCCATTTTATTAATCATCTGTGTGGCCTTCAGGTTGGCATGGCAACCGGAGATAAGAATAGAAACACAGGAGTGGGAAAGCAGCAAGGGAGCCTGCCAGGGGATGGCTGGAGCATGGCGGGCAGAGCTGGGCCTGCTCACCCAGTGCCGGGCACTGGGAAAAGCCAGGCCGAGCTGGGAAGAGCCTGGCTGCCTCTTCCTTCTTGCCTTGCAAAATAACGTTGCTTCAGGATCCCTGTGGGGGGGGGGCCAGGCTCAGGGCGGTGTGGGGTGCATGGCTGCAGGCATGCAGGAGGACGGTCAGGGTGTCAGGAGAACTGTGCGAGTCCGGCCTGGGGGGCTGGGGGCGTACAGGGTGGGGGGGAGTGTTGTGCTGCGTTTGGGCACATCTGAAAGCAGGTGATGCTGGTTTGCGGGTCTTGGCCACACAGTCACACCAGCGTCCCATGGTGCTGTGTTCCCATCACGCACTCACTGAGGTCCTTTTCCCGTGGCAGGAGGAGTTTCGGCTGGAGAGGGGTCCCCAGCTGCTGGCGCTGGTGGAGGATGCCTTCTCCAGACAGACGGACGGACTGCCGGACCGCTGGCTGATCTCTCTGAGCAAACCCAATGAGAACGACAAGCACTTGCTAATGACACTGGCAGGGGAGCAGGGTAGGTGCTGGGAGAAGGAGTTTTCTAGCGATGCAGGGGGTGGGCTGTCTTTAGGGGCCTTGCAGTGGAGATGCTCAGTCGCATTGGAAAGAGCTTTCGCTCTCCAGTCTGCTTCAGTGTTGCCYGTTCCCAGTGTTAATTGGACTTGAGGGATGGAGGAGCACCGAGGACATAATCCTCTTGTTCTTCTCATCTCCCTCCTGGCTTATCCCTCAGAGTTTGCACCAAGCTCCAACTTCTCTGTTCTGCCTCCTGTTTTGCTCCTTCTCTGGGTAGCCTTGACACGAGCATCCCTCAGTTTTCTCCCCATGCTTGTGTGCTCTCTGGGGACAGGTCCTTGCCACGGCAGGACGTGAAAGCCTGCTCATAGTTCACTCCTAAACTTATCACATCTTAACTCTTATCCAACTGGACCAGTCCTAATGGTGCCTCCCCAAAGAAACAAAAGCTGCCAATGAAAGGTGGGCCAGGGTGGAACATTTTATCATCTCTTTATCCCATTCTGATACAGAGGGTGCTTTTTCTCTACTGCTTCTGCTGTCTGCTTAGTGCTGGAGGCCTCTTATGTTGATGTTATGGCCTATATAAAAAAAAGTGGTATTCTGAAGTGGCCTGCAGGGGTAGGAAAACAGAGCTAACATTTGAGTGGTATTTGCTCTATCTGTGCTGTAAATCGTATCACTCCCAATCCCTTGGGCCAGAGCACGTGCCAATGAAAAGGCTTTTGTGAGCATTTGGGTTTTTAATGTAAAACCTACATGCCACAAGAGGGAACATCCTCCCCTTCTGGAGAAGAAAGACAGGTCTGAACTCCAGCAGCACAGGTAGGCCTGGAGATTTCCCTGAGTTCAGAAACCTCAGGAATTGAAGTGTTTTCTGCTCTGAAGAATCATGCTTTTGTTCAGTTCCTCTTTCTATTGCTGGGCTAACTGAAGGGAAGGAGAAATGGGCTTCAGCTTTTAAATCCTCCCTGCCTGGTCATGCTCTCCTGGCTCAGAGAGCGTCCTGGGAGCTGTTAGGGAAAGAGGGTCCCAGAAGGGATGCTCAGTGTGGGCTGGTGACTCCCTGGCTGCAGTGTTGTCCTGCTGGGAGCAGAGCTGTCACAGCACACCTCCTGCAGCCTCTGCTGATGTGCCGGGCACACTGCTGTGCTAGGGCTGCCAGCAGAGCAAAACACACCTGCTAAAGGATGCGATAGGTAAGCCTAGAGCTCTGCGGGAGCATCGAGCGCTGCAGCCCAGGATCAAAATGCACTGGGCAAGGCAGGGAGGATGGATCATGCAGCAATGGCACCTGCCTCCATGACTTTTTGGCTGTTGCTGCTCCCAGAGCAGACACAGATCCTGAAAGCTCCCATGACTGAGAATGGTACCTGGGTGCCCCTAGCATCAATTCACATCTGTTTCTTTTCCCTTTTCAAGAACATTTGGAGGTCTCCTCAGTTACCATTCTTGCATTCTTTCAGCCTCATAACATAATGTACCAAATAACAAAAATCCATGGGTATTCCCCTGCCTCTGTCCTGCCGTGAATTCCACAGTGATGAGTGCTTCTAACCAAGCTAGCCCGAGCTGAGCACGCAGCACTGATCTGTCCCTTTCTTTCTCTCCAGGTGTCATCCCTACAAAAGATGTTCTCATGGCACTGGGGGATGTTAAGAGGAGCTTAGCTGAGGTAAGAGCCTTTGCCTGCATCCATCCTTTCAGGCTGGCTATGCAATTAAAATAAGCACCTGGAAAATTGGGACCATATCTCAGTCTAACAGAGTGCTGAACCCACAACAGGTGAACAGATGAGTCAGATATTTGGCAAACTCCCTTCTCCCCTCTTTGGTAACTGCAGAATCATCAAATGTCAGCTCCCATTAAGAGAGTGACTGTGTGTTATTCCCTCCTTGCTTTTCTGGCTTGGTTTTGAAGCTGCATTTCACATGTTCATTTTGTTGGGATCCTTGGTCTCTTCCCTTCTACACCACTGCCTGTGGCCATGTCAGGCTGCAGAGCTTCGGATTCAGCCCTGCTCACCTTACAGCTGATTTAAACGTGCTGGCAGGCTGCTTCCAGTCACTCAGCCTTTGCTGAATGGGCTGGAAGAGGTGCCTGTAGTAGATGGAACACATTCGCACACCTTTCCCCTGCAACCCCAGGTTTCAGTCCTTTAGAGTGCCCTCCACGAGGGCAGGCAGAGGAGCAGAAGCAACCGATGCCAGATTCCACTGCTGGCTGCCTCTAGTCCTCACATGTTCCCCTGTAACCCTGGGCAGCTTGGAAGGGGGCAGAATCAAGGGCAAATTAGTGCTGTGGTCTCTGAGCTTGCCCCTTAGGCCTACTGGAYGTGGAGACACTGACGGCCTGATTCTGCTCTTGCTTTCACTGCTGGAGTAATTCTGCTGACTTTAGCGGTGTAGATAGCAGCAGAATTAGGCCACTGCCTTTCTGTCTGTTTGCTCTCAGGTTTTCCCCTGACCTAACAAATTGGTGCAGTTAGACAAAGCAAATTAAGTGCTCAGTGCAGTATTGATTGGCTTACACCAGAGAAAGTGCTAAGAGCCAACCGTGTAGAAATTGTGTGACTGAAATATCAGCAACTAGAACTGTCCAGAGAGAAGGATTCATGTTGGTGCAAGGTTTGACTTTGTGCAACAGTGAACCTACATTAACATGCATCCTACCACAGGAGCCTTGCCACCTACCTCCGACTCTCCAGTCCTATCAATAATGAAACACAGCTCATTGCATTGACCTTGCGCTAGCACAAGCTTAGAAGGAGGGAGGATATTCTCTTACACTGTCATACTTGCTGTTGAATTGATACATAACCTGTTTGAAATCTGCCAAGTCACTGGGAGCAATGTTCAGCTTTATTTGCTGACACCCATGAGGGACCCATTTCTAGGGCAGCCATTCCCCAGCTTTTTGGATCAACAGAGAGCTCTCCACTTTGAAGACCTTGGATGGACCACTGTGCCCTCTTAGGACCAGAGTTTTATTGGAAACCTATTTATTATGCTTTCATTCTCTGTCTCAGATTCACCAAAGCCTCAGCACCCCTCAGTGGTCTGTAGTTTGGTTTGGGAGCTCTTAATCCTGGTCAGTTTCTCCCACAAAAGCATCTCTGCTTTGCACGTTGGTGTGATCCTTGTGCAGGCAGTCAAGGTGAAATTGTGCCCGCTGTCATTTGCTGATATGTCAGGTCTTGTGGAAGATGGGATTAATTTAGTCATGTGCCTTGCAGTCATGTAAGACAATGTAAAACCTGCCTCCTAGTCCTGGCTTTTAGTTCCTCTGCCCGTGGTGAGGAACCTGTGCTTGGACCCTGGAAAGTCCGAATGGGTTCCTACCCCACTAGTGACTGCAAGCCAGCGGTTTTAATGTACCTCTTCCTTCCTTCCAGATTGGCATCCAGAACTACTCAACCACCACAAGCTGCCAGTCGCACCCCAACCAGACACGCAGCGATTATGGGAAACTCTTTGTGGTGCTGGTGATCATCGGCTCCATCTGTGCCATCATCATTGTTATGGGGCTCATATACAACTGCTGGCAGAGACGCCTGCCCAAGATGAAGAACATGGTGAGTGGAGGGTGGGTGGAGAAGGCAGCTGGATTCTGACCTTTGGGATGGAGGGGACTGGAGAGTTAAGAGGGAGATCGTTTTTCCCAGTCCACCTTCTGGACATTGCTGGATACATTGCTGGAGCAGCAAGGCAGCCCTTGAGGCATGAGGGAGATGCAACCCTGTGGTTCTTGCTGTGTTCAGGACAGCTCATTTCCACCATGAGGGCTGGACCAGGAACAAATTTTCCTTTTCCCACTGACCCTGCAAAATCCCCAGTGGCCCTTATAGCCTGGTCTGACTGTGCTCCTCAGCTGCCTCGGGACCTGTCCTGCTTTGTCTCCATTTGCGTTCCTCTCCTTCCTTTGCAGTCGCATGGCGAGGAGCTGCGCTTTGTTGAAAATGGCTGCCATGACAACCCCACCTTGGATGTGGCCAGCGACAGCCAGTCGGAAATGCAAGAGAAGAAGCCAAGCGTGAACGGTGGAAATACCATCAATGGTCCCGACAGCTGGGATGTCCTGATCAATAAGCAGGCGAGCGAGGATGTGGATGTGTTTGAGGAAGACACGCATCTTTAAAAAAGCAAAGAGAGAACCACCCCTTTAAATACATTTGTGTCTCTACTCTTTTGACTGATGGACCATGGGATCAGGGTGGCTGCTCAGGAACTTCTTAAAGGCTTGGGACAGGTCAAGTCTTGGGCATGTTTTCCTGCTGGAAGTCCTGAGCCCACATGAGAGGCTTGGAGCCCGAAGGATCACTGAAGAGGGAAGCGGGAGGGGTGGGTGTGTAGGTCTCTATGTGTGTGTTCCTATCAGTAGCACCAATGCTTTCATCACCTTTAAATGCACTTACTGTAGCTCTCTGGAAGTGGCTGAGAGTGACTGGGCTTGAGAAACAAGGCAGTGAGGCTGTATGCCATGAGGAAGCTGGCTTTGGGGAGTAAATTCACTTTGGGAGTCCAGCTGGGGTTATGGCAGCCAGACCCTGACCTTGCTGGCATCTGGATTTATAGCTGTAGAGCTGAGATCATGATCTGTCCCTGCAGGTGCGGTAATACCTGTGTCTCATTCCGGATATGGGGAGCCAAGACGCAGCTGATGTCCTGGGCACAGAGTTTGCATTCCACATATGCAGAGAGGTTTTCTAGTGCTCTAGCATTAGCTGCCAACTGGATGGGCTGATGTTCACATCTGGGAAAACAACCCCATGTGATCTCTCTTTCCCCTCTTTCCCCCAACAGCCCCAACTGCTTTTCCAGTTCCACAGCTCCAAGCTGAGCTTGCAGAGTGTGAGCACTTTAACCTGTCTTGGTCGTCTTGGCTGACTGCAGAGAATTTGGTGCCATGGTGCAGCATCCTAGCTGGAAATCTGCTTTAGGCTGGAGAGTTGCTCAAAAAGGACTTTTACCTGCCTCTTTCACCTAACAGCCTGTGAAATCAGCAGCAAAGTATCCCTTGCCTATGTCTTAGTCTTAGAGTGGCAGACCTTTTTCACTCCTGTTCCATTTTCCAGGGTAGTTTGGTTTCAGTTAATCTTTTGAGGTGAACGTACAGCCTATGGGAGAATTTTAAACAGGAAAAAAGCAAAAATTCAGAAACAGTTTTCTGGTCCTTGTTGTTTCCTTTTCAGGAACCTGCCTTAGGCGGAAGTGTTTAATGTCACATTGGTGTAAATCGGGGGTAAAATCTTTAAAATCGCTGCATTAAACAAGCGTAAAAGATGGTTCAGGTGAGATCAGAATCAGATCTAAGAGTTCCCCAATGACTGTTTCTCAGCCATGCCTCAGGCAACTGTGAGGCCCCAGCTCCCTGAAGATGCGTGATAAAAGGCACGTGAATATGCATAATTGTTCTCTGAGCCCTGCCTAAATTGAGACTCGGAACTACTTTCAAGCCTGAAATCCCAGAACATTTGTTTCTTCTGTCACCACGGGATTGAGGGTCTCGCTTAGGTCAAAGGCAATAGTATTCCCTTCCATTTATGATTAGCTGCTTGCTTGCTTTCTGCAAGATGCAGCTTTGTGTTTGGTCTTTAAGGGAATCTTTGTACAGAAGGACCCCAGATATGCGGCCTGATGCTTAGCCGGTAAATCTATCCCTGTATGTACAGATATTTTTAGCATGCTCATCCCTGATGTGAGTGCCTCAAGTCAAGATACAAAAGAGTCTGTAGTTTCATTTTGCATAGCGCTTTGCATACAGACTGAACTGCAGATTACTTCGATGTAGGACCATGTTGATATCAGTCTATTATGGATTCAAGAAAGGTGATAGCCTTTGATTTTCTATCCAGATTCCAATTTTGAGTGTTTCTGTCCTGCCTCCATACCTTTCCCCCTGCGTTATATAGGAGACGGTGTCCCTCAGCTCCTTTTTTAATCTTGTCAGTAGAGTTGCAGAGCTGCCCAGAGCTCCCTCTCCTGCCCCAGCAGTTGACAGTGGGTGGCTGGCGTGGGGGGACGCTCCAGGGACACAAGCAGCCACATGCAGCCCTTCTCCGAATGCCCTTCACTGGCAGCCGTCTGCCCAATTCGGTCTGTGCAGTGAACCTGCACAAGTTCAGGAGCTGTTGATGGCGCTTTGGGGCTCACAGCATTAAATGTAAGTTGTTGTTATGACATGGTAAGTGATTTAAAGCATGGAGTTAAATTTTGAGTTTGTATAGCACTTAGCATAACAAGGCCTGGCATGGCTGTGGCCTTTAGGCAGTTTCACCGTATAGATGTTTATAAGTCCAATAATCCTCATTAAATACACTTTTAATACTTGGTGGCTATTAAAAAGATAAAGCCACCAATCAAATGTGAATTAGTTCACCCACAAAACACTTCCTTGGTGCACTTCATTGCTAAGAGCTGCTTTGCTGCCCTATTTTCTCTCCACTTTACTAATTCAGAGAAACAACAAGGTGCTGATAAAGTAATGCTTCTTGTGTCGCAGTTGGGCTCAGCACCTCCTGATCTGGTCTAAAGTCTTCAAACTTTAAACAGGCCAAGGTGGCCATCCAGGCTCCTTAAAAAGCAAYGCTGACTCTTGAAGCTGTCAACTAGCAAGCTCTCCTGGTCTGCTGCTCTGGCTTAATCGGGCCTGATCGTATTCCAGAGACTGTAGTGCTTTCTTCTGAAGCTGGAGTGCTCCAGGGTATCTTGAGAGTGTCCAAGGGTGACTGTCACCAAGCTGAGAACAATTTTCTGATGTCTCAGACATGGTACGCTTGGCTGTATAATCTCAGTTTAGCTCCAGAAATCTACTGGTTAAGAGCATTTCATTTTAATATGGAGATACTTTTTTATACCTTTTCCATTTGTTCTTCTTTGTATTATTTTTTGCACTAGGCTGAACTTGTTAAGTCAATTGCACTGTTGTCCCTATCCTGCAAACCTTGCGGACGGGTCACCTCTCGGTACCTGCGGGCTGGGAAGTGCTGCAGAGTCAGGCTATCGGTAGCCTGTTTCGCTCTGGTTCTGTTGTTCAGTGCTCGGGTTTCCAGCTCTGCACGGGGAGGCTTTAAAGAGGAGGATAAACCTTATATTGTCATTTGTAACAGGAAGCTTTTCTATCACCTTAATGTAGTTAAACTTGTTTTTAACACTGTCAAAGCTGGACTTCTCAGAGGGGTGTGCCAGGCAACAGAGCAGACAGAAGACAATAATTTCTGGAAAACTATTTCCCACCTACTAGGACTTCACTGTAGTCCCATCTGCTAGACGTTTGATCACACTGACACCTGGTGGCTGCTGGGAGTTAGAGACAAAGAATAAAAAAGGACTGTTTTCCTCCCTCTTAACTACGGATATTTATTTTCCTGTGGTTTACCTAGAACAGTTGCCTGTTTTATTCACGCGGGGGGCTGGTTGAAGGGACGGCTCGTGTGAGCGCGTCCCCACCTGCAAAGCGACGAGATCAGCTGTTCCCAGGAGCCACCAGTGAAGAGGCCCCGGGCAGCAATATGGGGCTGCAGCCCCGTCCCCCTGCTTTCTCCTCCACGTTTCCCCTCTGGGAGCACGGCCAGAAATCGGAGACATCTGACTAGGAATGAAGGTGGTTGCCCAGAGGCACGGCCATGGTCAGCAGGGTGGCTGTCCCCCGCAGGGATGCACCCCTCCGCGAGGCAGCAGCAGCAGTGAGCTGGCCTGACCAGGCTGCGGTTGCCCCCAGCTGTTGCCCAGATGTTTAGAACAGGATCTGTAAGGTAGGGCGGTACCCAACGCGCACTAGGACTCTGCATCCTCCAGACTGCCCCGTGGCCCACCGAGGGTAGAGGGACACTGAGGAGTGGCCCGGGCTCTGCAATGTGCGTGTCAGGTTGGGAATGTCGTTCGAGATCCCACCTCGAGGAGCCCTCTGGGCAAAGGATGCCGGTCTGGGCAGCAGCTTGTCCGCGTTTGCCAGTCGCGTGGGAGCAAGCGTCTCCTCACAGGGGGGTCATGGCACCTGGAGCTCCACTGAGAGAGACACCACGTGCATCGGCCCCCACTGGCTCACAAGGGCCCCGTGGGCTCGTCTCGGCTGCCTTCGGGGCTCCCAGCCATCAGCTCAGGCTGGGTGCACGGTCTCAGTGCCCTTGTCCCTGCGGGGTCTGGTGGCCAATTTGGGGAGCTGCTCCTGGAGAATGCTAAAAATGCTTGTGTCCGCCTTGGAAGCCACGAGCTCCTGGTTTGGTTTTCTTTGCAATAAAAAGCACCTCCTGGGCGCGTGAACGCTGACCTGAGCGCGAGTCCTTTGCTTGGTTGCCTCTGCCTGAACTCACGGCTGCTGCATCTACGCAACCTCGCTGAGGGTTCCTCAGCCGGGCCTGTCCCCCCGCCCCAGCGGTGCGTTATCCTGGCCCTCGCGCTCAGGAGAGCACTGATGAATTCTCCTGCTGCGCAGGTACCCCCCCCCCACGTGTGTCCCAGAGCAGGTACCCCTCCGTGTGTGTGCCAGAGCAGGACCCCCCCCAACGTGTGTCCCAGAGCAGGTACCCCCCCGACCACACGTGTCCCAGAGCAGGACCCCTGCACCATGTATGTCCCAGAGCAGGTACCCCCCCCACGTGTGTGCCAGAGCAGGACCCCCCACACATGTGTCCCAGAGCAGGACCC